>NW_023501088.1:0-47500 GCF_014066305.1 Letharia columbiana | reverse complement strand
AATTCCGCTATATTTTCTATACTCTAAAATTATTTATCTCGATATTAAATTATTAAATATAAGATATAATATATAAAATATAATATTTAAATATAGATATTAAGGCTTAAAGTATAAACCGCTAAAACTCTAATTTTAAAACTATTAAAAAACTCTTAAAATATAAACTTAGCGAAAATTTGAGAAATACTTAATATTTAATTTAGGAGAATTTCGAGAAGATAGATATAATTTATTTATTAACGATATTACTTTAAGCTCTATTATATATCTATATATCTATATTCTAATCTAAATAATTTTATAAAATAATTTAAAAAGTAGAAAGTTAATTTTAGCGTAAAGCTCGTAGTATTAATAGATATATTTAAGCGATAAATGTCTTTCTAGAATATCTAATAATAGAGTCCCCTCTTAATTAAGATATTTAATTTAAAGCTATATAAGTATTTATATTATTAAAAAATATTAAAAAGTAAGATTTATAAATAGCTAGATTTAATTAATTAAAAGTTAAAAAGTAATATAAATACTTATTTCTTAGATATTATAATTTAGATTATAATCTCTTTAAAAGATAGAAGTCTAGCGAGCGTAATTTACGTATATAGAAAGATATTAGATATAATTATAAAGCTCTTTTTTAATAGCGAGATATATAAAAAAAGCGATTAGTAGATTAATACTTTTTTAATAGAAAAATTATATAAATAAATAATATCTTCGAGTATTTTAGAATAGGCGATATTATATATTTTCTTATTAGTATAATATAGAAGTCTTATAATAGAATTATTAACGGTTTTAATAATAGCGTAATATTTTTATATATTAAATATCTTTATTTATCTTTAAAGATATCTTTAACTTTTTCTACTTTTTCTAGACTTCTTTAACTTTCTTATTAATTAGATATTTATTAATCTATATTTTATTTTTATAAATCTTATTTATAATAATAATAACTTAATCTTTAATTTTAGATTAATTAGAATTTTAGATTTAAATTCTTAAATTAATATAGCGATAGCGATAATAAGATATAAAATATATATTTATTTTTTTATAATTAGTTAAAATAAATAGATAAAATAAATAAGCTAGATATATAGATTATTATTATATATCTTATTATTAATTTAAAAAAGATATTATAATATAATATTAATAGCGATATAAATAGAGAAAAGACGATATAACTTAAAATAAAAAAGAGATTTATATCTTATAAAATATTAGAATAAGATAATAATATAAAATTAGCGATAGTAGAGAAGAAAGTAGAATAATATAATTAATATAAGTATTATAGATATTAATTATAAGATATTAGATTTTTTTTATTTTTAAATATATAATCGCGCTATATTCTTCGCTATTTCGATTATATTTTATTAATATATTATATATTAATTCTAATAGCTATTCTAGATTAGATAAAATAATTTTAAATAATATATTTATATTAAGAGACTTTCGAGAAATATACTTTTAATATTATTTTTATTTCTTCGCTAGTATTAAATTATATAATACTTTATTATCTAATTTAAATCTTTATATTAAGCGTAAAAATAAGAAGTTAATATATATTAATAGTAGCGTATAAGCTATTAAAGTATTTTTAAGTTCGCTTAATTAAGTAATAAAAGCGTATAAAGAAATTTACTTAATAAATTATAATTATATTAAATAATAAAGTATTATAATAAATTACTTAACGATTTTATATTCTATTTAGATATTTCGTTATACTATTATACTTTTATAATACTATATAATATAATATATTATTAAATATATAAATACTATAATAAGCTATTTTAATCTTAATAGAGGCTTATTTAAAAAAAAAAAAGCGCTATAGTTAATACTATAAATTAATAATTTCGAGCGTATATCTATTAAGTATAATATTATTTTTTCTTTAGATAGATATTAGTTATATTTATTTATATTATATAATACTTATTTAATATATAGACGAATATATAATTAAAGCTCGAAGAAGAGATAGCGTTATGTAATAACGTTATATAGATTAATAACGTAGTATAACGTTTATCTTAGCTATTTAGATAATAGATATAGTAGTTATTAAGTAGTATTTATTATCTAGATATATTAATACGCGCGTATAATTAAAGATATTAAATATAGTTTATATAGAGTTACTTATAGTATACTAAGATAGAATAAGCTATTAATATAGAATTACTATTATATTATTCTCGCTATTAGTTTTCATTAACTATTATTAACTATTATTAACTATTTATTAACTATTTATTAACTTTCTATTAATACGTAAGCTTAATTAAATAATAGGTTTTATTAAACTTACTATAAGCGAGAACGGTAGATACTTCGTATTAACACATTATGAAGAATGTAAATTGTTTAAAATAGGCTATTTTGTATAATCCGGTGAGTAGTCCTTATTATATAGTTCACATCATTCGTTAAAATGGCCAATCTACATAAAATAGACCACTAAAACAGTATCTCGGGCCCATAATGTATATAGATTATATAAAAATTAAATATAATTATATTTAAGAATTTTTATTTTTTTTATTAAATTAAAATTTAAGAAAATTTAAAGTAATTAATCTATCTAATATATTATTAAAAAATAAACTTAATTAATATATTAATTAATTTAATAATTTATTACCTATTATTCTAATTAAAAAATATTTAAATTAAAATTATATTAAAAATTTTAATATTATTACGTTTATAATATATTAAATAATTTTAATTAATTAAAAAATAAAAATTTAAAATTAATATAAATATATATTAATTAAGCGATAATTAAGAATATATATATAAATTTTTAAAATTAATTTTTTTAATAATATTCTTATTTATATATAAAATATAAATATAAAATAATATTAAGATTATTAAGTAAATATTAGATTATATTAAGAAGTAATTATTGGAATTCGAATTACGTAACTCTTAGTATCTTAATAATTACGTAATATAGTTACGTGATATATCTTAGTATATTTATATCTAATTACTTTTTTCTTTTATAGAACTCTCTAATTAATATAATTAAGTATTCTATCTTATATTTTAATAGATTATAAGCCTAGACTTTATTTAATAATTATTTTAATTATTTTATAATCTATTTATTATCTATCGTAGTTATAACTATTTTTAATATATTTATTATATTAATATTTATTAAATAATAGTAGTTATAATTACGAAGAATCTCTTTTATTAATCTTCGTAATATAAATATTTTTTATTTTAAGATAATTATTCTAATTAAATAATATATATTAAATAACGCTTTTAATAGAAAGAATAAGAGTCGCGAGTAAGGGGGATTATATCGAAATTTTTAATATATTAATATATTATATTAATAATTTAGCGTATAAACTCTCTTATCGTCTCTTATATAAGATAATTTAAAGCGAGTTAAAGTATATTATATTTAATTATATAATATTAAAGCTATTATATACCGTAATAGAGTATTATATATCTATACTTTTTCGTTATATAATCGCTATAACTATTAAAATATTATTAATTTTCTTATATTAAATAGAATACTCTAAAGATAAAAGATAATATATTTTTATTCTTATATTTTACTATATTAAAAATTAATAATAAGCGATTAGACTCTAATATCTTATTATATAATTTCTATAATAAAGATTAAAATCTAATTTAAGATAACGACGTAACGCTAAAAGAGAAAATAATCTATATCTTATATATCTAATATATTAATATATAAAGAGAAATTATTCTTTATCGTAATAATTAAAGAGTAATTATTCTCTATATTTATATAAATAAAATAATTTTATGAAGAAGCTTTAATTAATTCTAATAAGCGAGCGAAGCGAAATTATAAGTAATCTTATATTCGATTTTAATTAATTTTTTTAATAGAAGAGTTAATTAATAGAAGATATTATATTATAAATATAATAAAGAGTAATTAAGATAATCGCGATAATAATATAAGAAATAAAATTTAATTAAATCCTCTCTTAAGTATAAAGAGAAATAATTTTCTATTAAGTTATTATATATTTATATTATATTTCCCTCTAATATCTATAAATTAAAGTCTATCTCTTTAAAATATTATTAATTATATTATAAATTATAATATAAAATTTCTTTTTAAATAACGCTTTAAATTATATCGAGTTAATTTTAGAGCTTAATAAAATTTCCTCTATACGCTTTAAATAATTATAAATATTTTAGATATAAATAGTATCGATAGCGAGTATACTTTAATTTCTCGCGCTAATTCTATTATTATATTAAATTAATTTATTTTTAAATTATTATTAAAGTTAATTTTAAATAAAGAGCTTTTCGAATTTAAAGCGAAGTTAGTTTTATTAATATCGTCTACTTTATCTATTTTATTAAGTCTTATTATATTATAAATCTTATTCTTAAATTTAAGCTTTTATTAAAGTTTTTTTATATTAAGTTTTAAAAATTAAATTAATTCTTTATAAATAGTATTATATCTAAATATATCGATATTAAACTTTTAATTAATTTAAGTTAACTTTATTAAATTCCTATATTTAAAAATACTTTTAATTATTATAAATAAAAGTAAAATATATAGAATTTCTTTATATTATTAGATCTCTAATATTATATTAAAATTAATATTATTTAATTAATCTCTTATTTAGCGATTATTATAAGAGTAATAATTAATTAATAATTTATAAGAGATATTTTTAAAATTATTATCGATATAGATATTATAATATAAATTAGAGTATATTATAAACTCTATATTATAATAAAAACTCGCTATAAAAATAATTCGCGTAATTTTATTAAAAGCTATATTAACGCTATAATTATCTAAAAGAATTTAAAAAAATATAAATCTTATAAATTAGATATTCTTAGTTTTATTATTTAGAGACTAAAGTCTCTTACTCTTATTATCTATAAAAATAAATTATAAATCTATATTAATTAATTTATAAGTCTATTATAAGAAGTTAATAGCTTACTCGAGAAATATCTCTTTATTATTAATAAGAATTAAAAAATTTATTATTTTTATAAAGATCTAAATAGCTAATATACTTAATATCGCGAGACTTATTATTAAAATTATAACTCTTATAATAAGAATAAATCTTTTAAATTTATATTAATTTACGTTAAAATATAATAACTTAATATTATCTTTAATTCTATTATCTTTATTAAGTTTTTTAATACTTATATAATAACTATCTATATTAAAATAAATATTTATACTCTTATTTCTATAGCGCTTATATTAATTAAATATTATATTTAAAATAATATTAATTCTAATAACTCTTATATCTAAATATAAATTTATAAGTATTATATTATTTATAATAAGAATTTTTATTTTATTAAGAAATATCTCGAATAATTAAAGCGTAAGCGCGCTTATAAAGAATCTTAAATTTTTAAAAATAGAGATTATAATAATTATAGTAATTAAAATAAAAAAGATAATTAAGAAAATAATAATATTAATATTAAATTTAAGTTTAAAAAATTTAAAAAAGAGAAGAATTAATTTTTTAGCGTTAAAGTAGTTATTATAATTATTTAATCTATAATAACGCGCTATTTTATTATTTATATCGCTATTATATTTATTACTAATTCTTAAATCTTAATTAATAAAATTTATAAATCTTTCGAAATTAAATTCTTAAATAAAGTTTTTATTATTATACTTTTTATTATAATAATAATATTCTCTCTTTAATTTTATAATTATATATATACTTAATATATTATTTATAATTTCTTAATTTTTAAAATCTTCTCTAAATTTTAAGAATCTCGCTTTATTAATAAACTCGTTAATAATAATTATATAACTTTTAACTTTAATAATATTAATCTTAAATATAAGATAAAGAATATTAAGCGTATTTAAACTCTTAATAATATTTAATATATATTAAAATACGATTTTAATCTAATTTTGAAAAAAAATTTTTTATAGATATAATTTATCTATAGGAAAATAATTTAGATATTTAAACGTATTAAGAAGATATCTTAAAACTTTAATATTTAAAATAATATCTCTTCCTATAAATAATTTTTTTAATAAAGAAATTCGCTTCGCTTATAATAAATTTCTTATATAAGTCTATATGATTATTACTACTACCTTCGTATCAATAAGAATCTTAGCTTAGTATTATAAGTAGTTACTTCTTAATAGAAGAATAACCATCTTTACTATATATTACTTATTATATTTATATTTTTATATTACTCTTATAATATAATAGTAATATTATTATTCGATATTAATTAACTATCGAATAATTTAGAAGCTTCTCTATTATTATTTATTTATTTAATAGTACTTTATTTACTTAATTCTTTATAGCTATTCTACTATCTAAGCCTTTCGCTAACGCTCTTTTATTTACTAATTAAAGTCTCTACTATCTTATTAATCTAATAAGTAATTTTAATCTAATAGAATATCTTTCTAAAGTCGACGCCGTCTATATTTATATTAATTAAAAAATAATTATACTAGCCTTTTAAATCGACGACTTTATTAAAATAGTATATTTATATCTTAATCTACTAAAGCCTTCGATAGTATCTATAATTTAATATCTTATTACTTATATTCTTAAACTTTTAAAGCTATTAAGATTTTTATCTATATTATAAGATAATAGAGTAAGAACTAGATTTAATTTTTTAGAATTTAAGTTATTAGTATTATAACTATTAGATTAAATTATTAATAAACCTTTCTTTTATAAGATAGTTAGAGATTTTAATAATCTTATTATATAGCTAGTAGAGCTACTAAAGCCTTTTTTAATTAATATTACCTTATTAAATTCGCCTTTATTAAGCTCTCTCTTATTAGTTATATAAAAATCTTTAAATCTTATTTAAATAAGAAGCTTTATATTAATAAGCTTATCTAGTAAATATTCTTTTTCTATATTTAAGATCTCTATAGAGATTATAATCTACGATAATATTATAGTTTTTAACGCTTCTCTTAATTATTAATAGCTTTAATAAGATATTAATAATACTATTTAAAGAGCTATAATTTAAGTATTATAGAATTTATAAATATTATTTAATTCTATAAATTCTATAGAATAGCTAGAGCTATAAGATCTATTTAAAAAGTTATCTACCTCGTTAAATACTTTTAATTAATAAAATCTATCGAATCTTAATTACTTCGATCTTTATCTCGATAAATTCTATAGAGAAGATAAGATTATTATAATTAATAAAGATATCTACTTTTATAGCGTTATTCTTTTTATTAAATAACTTATAGAGATATAGCTATTATAAAAGACTTTTTTATAATTAAAGCTAATCTTAATATAGTATTAAGAGATATAGCGTTATTATAATATATTATTGAGTTATTAGATTTTAAAAAGCTTAATCTACGAGTAAATAACGATATTAAGAAATAATATAAGATATTATTAAGATAATTTAAGAAATCGATTAAAATAGTACTCGCTTATTTTACTACTAAGAAGTATACTCTAATAAATATATATAATAGAAGAGAGCCTTCGAGCTATATATAAGTAGTTATTTATTATATTAAGTCTACTAATATAGATAATATCGAAAATTAATTAATATTTATCTATTAAGATATTATAGTAGACTTATATACTTTTGTAGATTTATTATCTACTATAATATCGATTTCTTTATTTATTTAAATATTTAAATTAAAGAAAAATATATAATTTAAGATATCTAGATTATTTTATTAAAGGCTTTAATAAAGTTAATTACTATAGTAATAATATAATAATTAAATCTTTTAATAAGATCTTCGATAAGATTAATTAAATATTAATTGTTAAGATTAGTAGAATTATGAAAATTAATTATTTAACTTTTTTTAGTCTTAATTCTATTCGCGATAGTCTTCTAGCTACTAAAATAGATCTTATAATAAAGAATAATACGCTTATAATAATTAATAGTACGATTATTAATTAAATTAGTAATACGCTTTATAAGATAATTATTCGCTTATTATACCGTTACGCCTTTAAATCGCCGATTCTTTAAGTACGTTAGATTCGACGTTCTCGAATTAATTTAAGTAATTAAATTCTTCTTAAGATAAAAGATTTTTAAGATAAGATAATTATAATTATTAAAGTAATAGAGATAAGTAGTTATAATAGTTATAAAGCATCTATTATAGCTAGGCCGCTATTTATTAAGCTAATTATAATAATTAAATAATTTATAATTAAGCTAATTATATTAATAAGAATTAATCTAATATCTTTTAAAAGTATAATAAAGTATAAAAAGTTTATTAAGGCGAATTATCTAAGAAAAGCTTCGCTAATAATTATAAAGAATAGTTATATAAAGAGATCTATATTAACTTCGTCGATATTTATATAATCTATTAAAACTACGATATATTATTTATATTAAAAATAAAACTTTATAAATACTTATAAGAGAGCTATTTATAAGAGCTTTTATAGTTAAGTAGAAGAGCTTTTATAAAAGCCTTTCGTAATTAAATAAAAGCCTTTTATTTATTAATTAGAAGTCTTCTATTATTAAGACTTCTATTCTATTAAAATTATTAATTTTAATTTTATCGAAAAGTCTAATCTAGATATAAAAGTTACTTTTCGAGAGTAGAATTATATTTATATCTTTATACGTCTATAGCTTAATATTATTAATAAGAAGATTTATATTAATATTAATTATAAAGTTATTTTAATATATAAATTATAACTACTAGTATTATTATTTCTTATAAAAATTTAAAAAATAATTTTATCTCTTTATATTAAGGGCTTAGATTTAGCTATATATAATATTAATAAGTATATTTTAATCTTAATATATATTTCTATTAATAAGATAGACGATAGTAAGATTCTCTATTATATTTAAAAGGAAATCTATCTTATTAATAATCTAAAAGCCTATATATTATTAGGGAATAATATTATAGATCTTAAGAAGATTATACTTAATATTATTTAAGTTAAGGTATATATTAATAGCTATATCGCTATTATCGATATTATTAATTAATAATATAATTTATATTAGAGATATATTATTTATATTTATAAAGCTTTAATTATAATACTTTATATAAATATTATAATATCTATTAACTCTTCTAAAAAATTATTTAAGAGAGATTATATTTTTAAGCTAATAGTATAGCGAAACTTAACGCTATACGCTTATCTTATAAACTTATATATTATCGAAATTTTAGTTAAAAATAAAATTAATTAGATCGTTTAAATCTTTAAAAAGCTTTATCTAGATATACTATATAAAGTTAATTATAAAAATATCTTCTTTATAGAGCCTTCGCTAAAGTCTTTTATAGATAAGTTTATTATAAGTAATTAAATTAAGAAAGTAATTATTCTTATTATAATAGTATTAATAAATATAATTAATAGCCTTTTATAGCTTATTTATAACGCTATTATATCTTAATTAAATCTTATTAAAGAGATTAAACTATTAAATAATATTATAATCTATAATAATAAATATAATACTTAGATTCTAATAGATCTAATTAATAAATTTTCTATCTTATAAAGAGATAAAGGCTTTATTAAGATATTTAAAGATAATTAAATAAAGATTATACTACGCGATAACTAATAAAGTAGACTATTAAAGTCGAATTATATAAAGATTTACTCTCTAGATATTAATAATAAAGAAGTAATTAATAATATATTTAATAATTTATAATAATAAGATAGACTTAAATATACTATTAAGCCTACTTTATTTAATTATCTTATATTTATAATTTAAAAAATATTATTAAATAATAAGCGAAAGAAAAGAGCTATAGTAGATATTAGAGGCCTTAATAACTTTATTATTTTAGATATATATTTTATATTATTATAATTAGATATTATAATAAGACTATTAGAATATATTTATTTATCTATACTCGATATAATATCTTTCTTCTATTAATAATTTATTTAATATAAATATCGCTATATACTTATTATAGTTTCTTATTAAGATTAAGAGATTTTTAACGTATTAATTATAGAATATATAAATTTTATAACTTATATATAATAATAGATTAATAAAATTCTATAATTTATTAAAGACTTTATTTAAATATATATCGATAATATTATATTAAACTTTAAAACCTTAAAGAAGTATATTATATATCTTCGAAAGTTATTTTAAATCTTAATTTAATATAATATTATTATTACGTCTATAAAAATCTTTCTAAATTATTCTAATATTAATCTATTAGATTATTAAGTTAATTCTTTTAATATAATAATAGCTAAAAATAAGTTAAAAGCTATTAATAAGATCGTCTATTCTAATATACTTAAGAATCTTAAATATTATCTTAAATTAATAGACTATCTAAGAAGTTTAATTTACTATTATATATAGCTTACTAATTCTCTATAAGTATTAAAGACTCGCTTATTTAAAGAGATATTAATTAAAAATAATTTATATTATATTTACTTCTTTAAGCTTTATCTATTAAAGGCTTTTCTATAAAAGAATTAAAGCTTTAAAAGCCTATAGAAAGCTTTAAGTAAACTCTTATTACTTATATATTTTAATTTAAATAAAGATCTATAAATAGATCTTAATACCTCTAGAAAATAAGATTTTGATATATAAATATTTTATATTAAAAAGAAATACGTCGCTATAGCTAATATTAAGTAATTATCTAGAACTATTATAAAGTTAATTATATACTTATTAAGAATATTAACTTTTTATTAAAAAGAATTATTAATTTATAAAACTCGAGATAGTAGAATTTATATAAATTATTAAGAAGATTTGATATCTTATAAAGTCGTTTAAGCGATTTATTATTATTTAAACTAATTATTTAATTATTCTCGATATTATAAAGTAATCTTCTATTACTTTTATAATATCTATAATAAGATTAAATATATAACTAATATATACTTCTTAATTTCTTTATTAATTTTATCTCGATATAAGATATAAGCCTAGTAAAAAATATATTATATTAGACGCTCTCTCTCGCCTTATAAATATCGATAAATTAATATTATTCGAAGATTACTTAAAGCTTAATATCTTATATATCTATATTATATAAGTAATAAATTATAATAATATTTATAATTACTCTACTATCGTAGTAGAGATAAATAAAGTCTTTTATAATAAGCTTCTTACTAAATATAATATAGATTTATATTAAATAAGAATTATTAATATTATAGATACTAATATAAAGCTAATAGTAAAGAGCGAGAGCGTCGAGCTTTCTTTTATTTATAATATTATAAATCTTAATCTTATTTTTTATAAGAATAAATTTATTAATCTTAAATAATTATATATACTCTAATCGCTAATTAAAGATATTCTCGAAATCGCTTATAGAGATAATTATCTAGATTTCGAAAGATCTTTTAATATAATCTTTAAATTATAATATATATAAGAATTATTTAAGTATCTTTATAGCTATATTAAGTATTATTCTAAGTATCTAATATTATAAACTTATCGCTATAAGTCTTATAATTATCTATAGCTTATAGAGAGTTTTATTCTATCTTTTTATATCTTAATACTTAATTTTATTCTTACTATATTATTATCTAATAAGAAATTTAATTATATAATAATCGTTATAAATAAGTTTATAAAGCGAATTATTTATATCTTTAATAAATCTATTTAGAGTGCTAAAGAGTAAGCTATTACTTTACTAAATCGTTTCGATATAGATAATTAAAGAAGTATTAAAGATCTTACTATCTAATAGAGATTTTAAATTTCTATTAAAACTATAAAAAGCTATATTCGATAAATTAAGAGTTAAACTACTATACTTTATTATCTATTATTTCTAGATAAATAATAGTAATAAACGTATTAATTAGACGGCTGAAATCGCTTTACGCTTTTATTTATATACTCTAGAGAAGCCTTTAATATAGTCTATTATTCTTTTATATATATAAGTATTACTTAATAATATATACTCGACTATTATAATTAAGTTATCGAATAAATTATTCTATAAATTTCCTCTTAATAAAACTCTTAATCTTATTATATTATTTAAACTATTATAGTAGATATACGCTATTATTAGAGTTAAAGCTATTAATATAATAAGCTTTATTTAAATATCTTAGAAATTCTATTATAATTATAAGTATTAATTAATATACTTTAGAAAGAAAGATAAGATACTCTTACGTCTATATAAAGGCTACTCTATTTTATAATTTATTAATATTATTAAGATAAATAAAATTAGTTAACGCTATATTAATTTTTTTAAAATTATTATTAAAATAAATAAATAAGCGTATCGCCTCGATATATCTAATTATTAAAGAGTTTATTTTATATTCTTAATAGTATAGCTAAAGCTATAGCTCGCTAATATTAACTTTTTTTATAAACTACTACTAGAGAAGTTTAATTCTATCTATATAAAAGATAATATTAATAATTATAAGTTATATAAGCTATAGTTCTTATTTAATAAGCGTATTAGATATTATAATAAGAGTTATTTAATTAAATATCTAATACGTTAAAAAGAATATAGCTCTAAGTATAATTAATAATATAATATTAAGTATCTAGACGATACTTCGAAATTAATAAAAGACTATAAGATCGCTATATCGCCTCTATTAGAGCTACTACCTCCGCTATTAACTAATATATTTATATAAGCTATTATCTCCGCTATTATCTATAATATATATATAACCTTTTCGCTATTAAAGACGTTATAATACTATCTCCGCTATTATAGCTATTATCTTTATTATTAACGATTATATAAAAGCCTTTTATAATCGAATCTTCGAAGTCTACTACGGCTATTACGATTATAATATCTAGAAGAAAGAAATTAATTATATAAGAGTCTTACTATCTATATTTACTTACTTTATAATAACTTTATTATATACTTATATATATATCGAGATCGCTATACTTTTTATTAACGGTATATTATTATAGTAAGCTATCGTAACTATATAGATATATAATTTTATCTATCTTCGTATCTATTAAGGAGGTATCTTAGCAAGAATCTTAGCTTAGTATTATAAGTAGTTACTTCTTAGTAGAAGAATAATCATCTTTACTATATACTACTCTTATATCTATATTTTCATATAACGATTATTAAAGATTATACTAATCGAATTCTACGCCTTAATTAAAAAGGCTATATTAAGAAGTTTCTAAAGAAATATAGTATATTAAGCTCTACGCTATCGCTTACTTCTATTAATAACGATAAGTTTTATACCGTTAAAGATAATTTTACCTCTATCGATTAATCTCGCTATATCTATTAATTAATTATAGAATTACTTATATATATAATATTAGATATTTAACTCGATATTATATTTATTATCTTAGTAATCTCTAGATATATCTTAAACTTCGATAAATTTTATTAAAAGGCTATTAAGCGTATCTTTCGATATCTAAATAATATTAAGAACTAATAGTTAATATTTAGAAGAGATTTAAAATTACTTATTAGTTATATAAACGCGGATTAAGCGAATAATTAGAATACTTAATATTTTATCTTTAATTATATCTTTAATATAAATAATACTATTATTAGTTAGTTATCGAAATAATAATCTATTATAACGCTATTCTCTTATAAGATTAAATATATTAATTAGATATAAGCTATTAAGAAGATAATTTAATTATATAAACTTCTTAATTAATTTAACTCTAGCGCTAAGTATATATAAGCTATTATTATCTACTATAATAATTAAAATATTATAACTCTTATTAAAAATTCTTAATTTTATATATATATTAAGTATATCGATATTTAGTATTATTATATATAAGAATAAGTTATCGCTAATATCGTTACTCTTAAGTATATCTCTATTAAATAATAGATAATCGATAAACTTATTAAAGCACTATCTAAGAATAAATTTAAGAAGTTTCGTATACTAATTAGACTGGAATATCGTTTATAGTATTATCTATTTAGAGAAGCTATTTCATTAATCCCCGCAGTTTAAATAATTTATTTAAACCGCCTATTAAGCCTTAAATTTAATACTCTATAAACTCGCTATTTTATATCGAAATAGCTATTTCTTTAGCGCTATTATCGCTATCGCTACTAAAATCTTTAAAGCTCTTTTAAAGCACCCTTATTTATACTACTATTACTATTAGCTACTATTACTAAAAAATTAAATATCTAAAATAGCCCTATAGGGTTTTATAGCCGGTCGCAATATATAAAACGAAGAATTTCTTTCAATTATTTTATTTAGTTACTTTTACGAATATCCTTCAATCTTAAATCGATTAATTTTTAATATATACTAGATGACCTAGAAATAAAATATTCGAAAAACCGTTTTTTAATAAAAAGTAGAATTTAGAATTTAATATAGTCGTTTTTAGATTTCAACTTTTTACTTTAACTACTTAGCGCTAAACTCACTTTAACTACTTAGTTTAGACTTTATCTTAATTACTCAATACTAAACTTACTTTAACTATTTAGCTCTAACTTTACTTTAACTATCTAATACTAAACTTACTTTAATTATCTAACTTAAATTTTACTTTAATCATTTAACGCTAAACTTATTTTAACTATCTAACTTAAACTTTACTTTAATTACTTAATATTAAACTTACTTTAACTATCTAATTTAAAACTTTACTTTAATTATCTAATATTAAACTTACTTTAATTATCTAACTCAAACTTTACTTTAATTACTTAACTCGAACTTTACTTTAATTATTTAACGCTAAACTCTAACGAAAATCGATTAAGTTATTTTTATCTTATCTATTTAATTTTAATATTATTAGCGTTAAACTTTATATCTATCGAATTTTATTTATAAAAGAATACGTGCGAAGGGGAGTATTGGAATTCGAATCACGTAACTCTTGGCGTCTTAGCGATTATGTGATATAATTACGTAATACGCCTTAATATATTTATATCTAGTCGCTCTTTTCTTTTATAGAACTCTCTAGTCAATACAATTAAGTATTCTACCTCATATTTTAATAGTAATTATTAGAGGAGATCTTCTATATATAATATTTTAAATTTATTATAAATTATAATTTATATTTTATTCGCTAAGATTTTTAATTTATAGCGATATTAATAAATAAAAATAAGGCTCTTAATTCTATCGCTAAAATTAATAGCTTTTAATCTCTTATCTAAGATTATAAAATATATTTATTAAAAATTAATCTTTAATAAAAAAATAAGATAATTATTAATCTTTATAAAGTATTTCTATTAAAGTATATTTAGTCTTTATATATATAAAATTAAAAGTAATAAACGCTAATTTAATAAAATAGCGTTAAAAATTAATTTATTAATAATATAATTAATTTAAAAAGAATATTTATTATATACTATTTTAACTAGAACTATTAAAACCGCGTATATTAAATTCTATATATCTTTTAAAACTCTAATACTCTTATTTTATAAAACTTACTAAATCTCGAAGTTAAACATTTTTTATATTCTCTAAATCGATTTTTCTTAATAATAAATAATAGAATATTAGCGTTATTAATAGTTTTATAATAGTTAGAAAGGATTTAATTTAGAGAATTTATATAAATATCTTTTTTTATCGTTATTAAATAATCTATATTAGCTTTAAAATATAATTAAATTAATTAAAGAATTAAGTTATTTAAAAATTAGTAAATATTAAAATATATAGAAGGCTTTAAATATATAATATTAAAATATCTTTAATTAGAATAATCTATATTAATTTAAAAAAGTTAATTACTCTATTAATTATAGTTATAATACTTTTATTAATAACGACTTATAAATTAATTATCTCGATTCTATTCTCTTTTATTTAATAATAAATATAAAGATTATAAATAATATCTTAAATTTTATTATTTTATATTAATTTATAATATTTCTTTTCTAATTTATCGCGTATTGTTAAGAGTATATATAAAAATTATAAAATAAATCTAAGAAGGAATATTATAAAGATAGTTTTAATTATTACTTTACTTTTAAGAGATAGATAAAATTATAATTAATTTTATATTAATCTCTTAACCTTTTATAGGATTTTAATTTAAAAATTATCTAATTAATAGTTAATATCTATCTCGATTAATATCTCTAAATATTTATAGAAATTATTAAAAAAAAAATTTTATTAATAATATAAATATAGACGATATTTTTTATATATAGTATATATAATTTATTCTAATTAATTCTCGCGTTAATTATAACGTAATAGACTCTTAAAATCGCTATTATAATATCTATCTCTTCTTAAAATTATATTATAATTATAATATTATTAATATATATTATTATCTTTAATACTCTATTTTTTATTTATATTTTTAGAATTTAAGAATTATAAATAATATATTAAGCTAGATCTTTAATTATAACTATAAATAAAAGATAGCTTAAAGAATTTTTTTATCTTATATTACTTTATATTATAATTATTTCTTTAATATAATTATTAATATAGATCTTAATTTTAGCTTTCTTATAAATAAGTTATATTTAAATAATAAATTTTTTAAATATATCTAATTCTTTTAAAATCGCTAGAAGAAATTTATAATTAATTTAATTATATACTTTTTTCTAATTAAAAAAGAGAATAGCGATTCTCTCTTATTTCTATAACGATTTCTCGATAAATTTATACTTAATTATTAGATATTAAATTATTTTAATATTATTATTAATAAGCCTCTTTAATAAGAAAATTAATTATTATTCGCTAATTACCTCGCTTAGAGTCTTTATTAAATATTATATTAAAATATTTATAAAGATTTTATAATTTATATTTATAATAGATAGAGAATAATAATTCTTAATATTAATTTATTTACTTTTATTTTTAAAAAGAATAATAAGAATCTTATTTATTTAATACTTTAAGAGTTTTTATTTTTACTATATTTAATTATAAAAGAAGATTAATTAGACGATAATAGTCGAAATTTCCTCTTTTCTCTTCTTCTTATATCTTATAATAATCTTATAAAACTCGCTTAAAAAATCGTTTTTATTTAATAAGATTTTTAAGAATGCCTAGCGAATAGCGATCTATATCTCTTAAGCTTTAATAAAGTCTTTTATTTTAATAATATCTATTAAGCTTATTCGATCTATTATATATTATAAGATTTTATTTTAGATTTTTCTTATTTAAAGGTTTTATATTATAAAGATTTTAATAGTAGTCTATTACTATTTTAAGAATATCTTTTAAATTTATATATATCTCTTTTTAATTATTCTTTAAGATCTCGATAAAGCTATAATTTATACGTTTAACCTTTATAAAAAATTATTTTATTAGCTTTTTATTAAGAATAAGATATTTAGCTATAGTATTATAGAAATAGAATTAATTATATATATCTATAAGCTATTTTTTACGCGTTTTAATAATTACTATTCTTTTCTCTAATTCGAAATTTAATAATTTAAAACGTCTTTTCTTTTATAATTATAGATAATTACGTTATAAATTATACTTAACTTTCTAATTCGCTCTATAATTATTCTTTATAATATGTTTTATAAATTACGCTATTAATATCTTATAAATTATTTATTTTTTTATTAGATTTTCTTCTAGAAGTATTTATAATATCTTTAAATATAAGATTTATACTTAATTTTTTTATAGAAATAAAAATAATAATCTTTATCGCTCGAGTTTTCGAGTAATTATAAAGATTATTCTTATTATAATTATCGTAGTTTTATAATTAATAGATAATTTATTAGATACTATCTTTTAATTCTTTAACTCTTCTATTTAATTATCTTAGATATAAATTTAATTAATCTTAAAAATTAAGATTTTATTATTTAAGAAATATATAAAGACTTTAAAATTTAGATTTTAAATTTTTTAATTATTTATTAGATAATATACTTTATCTTTTTTAAGCTTTAATAATAATTTAAATAATACTTATAATTATAAAGGCGATAAGAAAATTATAAAGGCTTTATTTATAGCGACTAGCGTAAAATTTTAATCTCTCTTTATTATATTATAAAGCGTTTATAATAATATCTATTTAAATATTTTTATATTTACTTTTAGTTATAATAGTCTTATATTCTCTTTAATTAAGATATATATTAATATTATTATAAATATATATTTTTTATATTTAATCTCGTAAGTTAAAATTCTTTTATTATTCTCTTTATAAAGAATATAATTTAAGTTTTTATCTCTCTACTACTTTATAAATTTAATATTTATAATAATAGCGACTTTATTTTTTTCGACTCGATAAATTATAATAGCTATTTATAAAAATAATCTTTTATAATATTTCGTAATCTTATTAAATAGGTTTATCTCTTAAAATAATAGAATATTAATCTTATAACTCTATATTATATTATATATTTTTCTAAAATAATCTAGATTTAAAATTAAATGAATATTAAGTAAGATTATTTATATCTTATATATAGTTATAATTATAATATAATAGATTTATTCTTTATAAGAAAGAACTTTATAGCGTTTATAGATTTAAGCGCTTATAATTCTTCGCATTTAATTATTAAATATACTTCTTTATAAATATTATATATCTTAATTAGATTTATTAATCTAAATCTAATACTAAACGCTTTATTATATTTTAATCTTAATTATCTAATTATAAACTCGAAATTATATATTTTAAAACTTTTTTTAAAAATAATTATAATCTTACTACTCATAATACCTCTAAACTTCTAATATATTAATTAAAATTTTAAACTTTTAAAGTTCTTTACTTCTACTATTTATATAATTAGAAGATAAAAATCTATAATATCTAATAAACTCTTATTCGTTATATATATTTAAGACTCTTTTATATAATATTTAATAATATTTATAATTAAAATATTAATATAAAAGCTTCGATTTTTAATTTTTTTAATAATTATAAAAGAGTAATAATATATTATCTAATTTTTAATATTATAAAATTCTATAAATACTATATTTTTAAGCTTTATAATCTTTTCTAATCTCTTTATAATTTATCTTAAAGTTAATTTATTCTACTTTTTTTATAATTCGAATAATATTTTTAGATAAAGCTATTTATTATTTTCGAGGGCCGATATCGCTAGAATAGCGATATTTCCCCCTTTTTACTACTACGGCGAGTAGATATTATTTTACTCTTTTATATCGATATATATAAAAGTCTTAATTTAGATCTAAGCTTCGATTTAATATAACTTAATAAAACTACTTCTTTCGATATCTCGCTTTTTATTATTAAAGATAAAATATAAATTAAATTTATCTTTTATAGCTAAGTCTTCTTTATCTTCTTCTTTATTAATAATTAAAGAAAATTAAGAATATTAACTCGATTTTATTTAAAGAGTAATATTTTAAATAATAAAGATAAAGAGGTTTTTTTTTTTATTAATTTATCGTAGTTCTATAATTAATAATTTTATTTATAAAATTTATAAGATTAAGAGAAGTTTTTTTCTCTTCATCTTAACTTCTCTATTATCTTCTATCTCTTCTTATACTATCTAATCGTATGGGAATACGCTACACTTAGTATAGCCCTTAACCTAAGGCCACCCCAATATTAATTTTCTCAATTATTCTACCTACCCACTTATATACATATTTATTTAGAGCTACTATAATCTATTTCAACCTTTTTAATTACTTTAATCTTGATTAACTTTCTAACCCTCTATATAGTAACCTTGAATTACTTGATATTCTTGTTCTTAAATATATTATATACCCGAGACTCTTTAGTATTTACCCACTCTAAAGCTCTTAAAATCCTTTTTAATTTTTATTTTCTTGCGTATAATGACTTAAGATCGGGCCTAATAAGAATAATAATACCTCTCTTCTAAACTATCGTATTAGTTTTACTTTTTAAGTTATTCGAGCTATTATAGCTCGTTAAATAATATCTAATTCTCGCTTAACGAGTAGATCTAAAAAAAAATTATAATTTTTATAAATATTAAATAATAATAAGATATTTCTAATCTATCGAGCCATTATATATATTAATAAAGAATTTATTTTTTAGGATCTATAGGCGCGTAAGAGTAGCTATCTTTGAGAGGGATCTTATTATAGCGATATAAGAGCTGATTATAGAGTATATTAAATTAAGTAATTAATCGAGTAATTTTAAGCTTTATTTCGAGGGTAATAGAGACTAAGACCTGTTAAATATATTCTTAAATAACGGTATATGAGTTAGATATCGTTGGGTTGTGGTAGATAGGTAAGGGATGAATGAGTTAAGAAATTGAGAAAATTGTGTTGGGGTGGCCTTAGCGTTAGGGTGGACTTACTAAGTATAGCGTGTTCCCATACGATTATTCTTTTAATTTTTCTTTATTCTTTTCTCTTTTTTTTCTTTAGCGTATATTAATTAATATTCTCTTTTTTAGCGATTTACCTCTATAAAAAGCTTAAATTAAGATATTTCTTATAATAAAAAAAGAGATTAACGAAACTTAATAGATATTAAGTCTACTTTACTATTAGATTATAATTTTTAAAAAAAAAAATTTTTTTTTAAAATTTTTTTTTTTTTTTTTTTTTTTTTATTATTTAGCTAATTCTTAATAAATTATCTATTAATAATTTTAAATTATTAATTTAAAAAAAAATCTTTTATAATAATTTTAGTAGAGTTAGATATTAATATTATAGCGTTATATTAATAATCGATATAATATATTAATTATCTATATTATATTTTAATTTAGATTTTTTAGAATATATCTTCTAACGAAATTCTTAATTTTTAGATCTTAATCGTTATCTTTATTAAAATATGAAGGTAGAATACTTAGTTGTATTAACTATAGAGTTCTATAGAAGAAAAGAGCGACTTGACACGGGCGTACTAAGGCGTGTCACGTGACTACGTCACGTAATCGCCAAGACGCCAAGAGTCACGTAATCCGAATTTCAACACTCCCCTTCGCACGTATCCTCTTATAAGCGAAATTCAATAGATACGAAGTTTAATACTAACGGTGTTAAAACCGGGTAGATAAGGTGAGACTAGCGCCGGGTAGTAAGAGTAAATTAATACCGGGTAGTTAAGGTGAGTTAGTGCCGGGTAGTTAGCGTAAAAGTATACCCCTTATACCCCTACCCCCCTATACAAACGAAATTAAAAAATACGAGATTTAAAGTTCGCGACGTTTAAAATAGGGTAGATAAAGTAAAAAGTCGAAATCTGAAAACGACTATATTAAACTATGGCCCCCACCCAAATATAACTCAAATTCCACTTTTTATCAAAAAGCGATTTTTTAGAAATTTTATTTTTAGGCCATCTAGTATATATCAAAAATCGATTAATTTGAGATCGAAGGATATTTATAAGAGTAGCTGAATAAAATAATTAAAAGAAATCCTTCTAGCTATATATCGCCGGCTATAAAGCCTTTATAAGATCGTTTTAGATAATTAATTCTTAGTAATAGTAGCTGGTAATAGCGGTAATTTAAAGGTATAATATTTAAGATATTAATAATAAATAGATATAGGTTTCTCGAAAGAGCTTTAAAAGTTTTAATAACGATAGCGGTAATAGCGCTAAAGAAATAGCTATTTCGATATAAAATAGCGAGTTTATAGAGTATTAAGCTTAATATAGCGACTCGATAAATAACTTAAGTCGATTATTTATAATATAAGAATTAATAAAATAGCTTTTCTAAAGTAAGTAATTCTTTTATATTAAGATTATAAACGATATTTTAATTTAATAAATTAACGAAATCTCTTAAATTTATTCTTACTAAGAGTCTTAATAAGATTATTAACTATCTATTAATCGATAAAAATATAATCTAAAGCGATATTCTTAATAATAACTTATTTTTATATATAGTAATATTAAATATTAATATATTTAATATAGATATAAAATTAAGAGTTTTTAGCTAGTACTATAACGCCTTAATTATTATAAAAAATAATTATTACTTATATTTATTTATTATTAAAATTAAGCTAATTTAATAAATTACGTAATTAAATTACTTTCTTAATAATTTATATTTAATTAATATATTTAATCTTATAAATCGAGAGTATTATAATAAATTATCGCTTCGATAATTAATTAATAATCTTATTATTAATATTAAATATATATCTAAATATAAAGTAATAAATATCTTAATTATTAATTTAATCGATATTAATATAATTACTTAAAGATTTTAGATCTCCTTTAAAGATAAGTTAATAGTTAACGATTTATCTAAAATAGCGAAAGATTCGCTTAATCGCTTTTTAATAGACTTTATTAGAATTTAAGTTATATTAAAATATTATTGAGATCGCGAATATAATATCTAATCTTATATTAAGTATTATATATATTAATAATTTTATTATTAATTAATACTCGATATAAGAGACTTTAAAGACTTAAAAGTTCTCTTTAAATATCTAATATCTTTCGATATTTATAAAAGTAAATATATTTTTAAATTCTTATATATTATATTTAGTAAGAAACTTTTTAATATATTTTATTTAATTAAGTTAAATAATATAATTAATATAATTTTTAATAATAGTTATATCTAGATAATAGATATATAATTCTAAATTAGTTATTTCGAAATAATTATTAAACTTATCTTTAATATTCTAAATTTCTACTTTATCGAGATTAATTAAGAGAATATTATTTATATAAATTATAATAATTATAATATTATTAATAAAGATTAAGAAATTAATTATAATAGACTTAAAGTCTAATTTCTTTAGATATATAAAGAGAGTATTATATTAGATTTTTAAGAATTACTTTAAATTATATAGCGCCTTCTTTAACTTATATATCTTATATTTATTATTAATTTTAAAGCTTATAAACTATATTATATAAATAATTTCCTTTATATTATTATAGAGAAAAGTAATTTTAATATTTATTTACTTTAATTTTTAATTAAGAGCTATTATTAAAGTAAAGATCGCTTTATAATTTATAAACTTAACTATAAAGACGAAAGTCTTATTAAAATTTACGCTTTCGCGCTATTTAAAATTATAAATTATTTATTAAGCTTTATATCGTATAATCTTTTTAATAAGATCTCGCTTAAATTTATAAATCTATTTATTATTTAGAATATATATATTTAAAAATAAATTTATTAAGATTTAAGTATTATTAGCTATAAGAAAGTTAACTTCTTTCTATATAATAAGTTTTTATTTTATTTTTTAATATTTATTTATTATTATCTCTTAATATATTTAAAATTTAAATAATTTAAAAGTATTAGCTTTAATTAAAAGAGCGAGTAAATCTAATAAAAGATCGCGATAAGCTTTAAGAACTTTATATCGTCTAGACTATTTTAAGAGAGACTATTAATTAATTATAGATCTAATTATAAATTTTATTAAGACTTATAAAGCTATCGAAGATAAATCTTCAAATAAGCGTATTTTCGCTTAGAGTTTTAAGTAATTTCGACTTTATTCCCTCTAAATATATCTATAAAGATATCTATAGCGATATCTATAACGATAGTTACTACGAAGATATCTATAAAGATATTTCTCTAATAAAAATTTATATAATAATAATAAATTCTCTTCTAACGACTTTAGCTAAGATAATTATTACTTTAATAAATATTTTCTATCTTATTCTTTTTAAGACTCTCTTTTTTAAAATTAATATTAAAGAAGTAATTAATAGCTTATATATAGTCTTTTATAGCGTATCTATATAACGCTTATTTCTATTCTTAAATAGATTTTAATTATTAATCTCTCTTTCTTTAACGAGATTAAGCTTAAATAAAATAAACTTAAAAAAAATATTATTAATTTAAATTATATTTAAATAAATTTAAATTTTATTATTTAATATTAATATATAATAAAATTAATTAGCTTTATAATTAATTAAGCGCCTCTTATAGACGTAATTCTTATATTTAATTTAATCGATATTTAATAGATATATTTAATAGAAATTAGTTTATTTAATAATTTAAAGATATAAAATATTAGATAAATAGTTTATAAAGGCCTTATAAGAGATAATATTTCTTTTTAATATTAATTATAGATTACGTAAATAATTAGAAATCTACGCGAATTTCGATTAATACTTTTATAATAGTTTACTCTCTTTAAATATAGCGCTAGTCTTACGTTATATTATTTAATTAAAATATTTAAATTTATTATTTATTTAAAAGTTATTAGATATAATATTTTTTTAAATAATTTCTTTAATAAGTTAAAAAGTATATATATTATAGTTATTATACTCGAAATTATAATTATTATAAAATCTAATATAAATATAATTTTTATATTTAACTTAATTTAGAAAAAACTTAAACGCCGCGAGAATTATAAGATTATTTTTATTAGAAAATAAGAATATAGCGAAATAAAGCGTTTTATTATTTAGAAAGATTATTATTTATTTATAATTATTATAAAAAATAAAAAAAGACTTTTAAAGATTATTATAAATTAAATTATTTTTTTAGCGATTTAACGTTATATAACGCTTATATAATTTAATTTTTATATTAATAATATTATATAATTTATATATATCTTTAAAAAATAAAATAAATAAATTTATTTCGATATATATTTTAACTAATTTCTTTAAATTCTAATATTTTAAATAATTATAATAAGCGTATTATATATATAAGATTTTTTTATTAATTTAAGAATCTAGAATATTAGCGAATAAGAATAAGAATTTAGATTTAGATATAGATATAGATATAGTAAACTTATTATAGATAGAGATATCTTTATTAATAACTACTAAGTATATAAGAGTCTTTATTTATATATTTAGCGTATAAAAATAATTACGCTAATATCTAAAAATAATATTATACTTCTTTACTTTAATATTCTTAAATATAAACTAAAGCGAATAATTTTAATCTTTAAATTACTCTTAAGAAATTAGATTAAAATTACTATTAGAAATATATTAGATATCTTTTATATATAAAGTTTATTTATTTTTAAGACTTTTATATTTAAGCTTAATATATTTAAAGTTAATAGCTATAATTAAGCTATTAACTTTATTAATTAAATAATATAATTTAAATAAAATAAAGATTTAAAAGATTAAGAAGTTATAAGTAATATATTAAGTATAAATATTATTAATAAATTATAAATATAATAATATAATAATTATAAATATCGAAGAAGTTTAAGCTATAGTCTTTAAACCCTTTTTAATAAAGAAATAATAGACTTAATTCTATAAGAATTAAGAATTAATAATAAGATATATAATATTCTTTAAATTAAAATTAATATATATTATAAAACTATATATTATTGCTAATTAAATATATATAATAATCTTAATATTATTAAATTAGTAATTAATAATAAACTTATTATTTTAAATATTTTTATCTTTATTATTCGAGTTAGAGAAATTATTATTATTATTATTTTTATCGCTATAATTATTATAATTATTATAATCTTTATAATTATTATAATCTCCTCTATTATTATTACTATTTTATTTCTTAAATTTAAAATATAAAATAATATATTTGATATTATTATATTAATTCTTTTTATAATAATTATAATATTTATAAGTCTAAATATAAATATAAGAGTTATTAATATAGATTTTTTATTAAATTTTATATTTAATAACTTCGTTAATAATAATTAATATAATAACGCTTTATAAATTATATATAAAGAATTTATTAATTAGCGTAATTAGTATATAAACTTTAATATTAATTAAATTAATAAAATTAATTATAATATTAATAAATCGAGTAATTATATAATTTAGATCGAACTTTATAATATTATTATTTTTAAAAATATTATAATTTTAATTATATTATTTATAATATAAATTATATAAAAAATCTAAGTCTAAATAAAAGCGATAAATCTTTTAATTCTTATTAAACTTTAGCTTTAAGAATAAGTTATTAAACTTATTTAGAATCTTTATAAATCTATTAATATAGAATTAAAAGTTATTATTATATCTTATAAGAGTAATATTATTTATCTTTCTAAATATAAAATTAAGAATATTTAAGTCTTAAGATTTAAACTTATTTAAAGTCTTTTAAACTTCTTTAATATTAATCTTATTTTTAATTTTAAAATATAAATTCTTTTTATAACGCGATTTTAATATAATATAGATTTAATCTTATATCTATAATTAGCTATTAATCTAGACTTTAATAATAATAATATTAATAATTAATTTTATATAATCTTTTTTAATATAGCGCTATAATCTAAGTAGCTTTAATTTATTCTTAAATTATTACTTTTAAATTTAATAGTTAAAAATATTTTTAAATTTATTAATATTATCGAGATAATTTAAAAAGATTAAGATTTTAAATTTCTTAAAAGATATAATACTTAGAGACTTAATAAGCTCTCTTTATTAGAGAATAAGCTAAATAAACTAAATAAGCTCGCTCTATTAAAGTCTAAATTTAAGAATAAAGTTTATATATTAATAAGACTTAAAGAAATAATTAAGATAGACGATATCGACGAAATTAAGCGCGTTTAAAAATTAAAGAGATCTTTATTAAAGATTAACTCTAATAGAGATTTAGAGATTAATTATTTTAATATTAAATTAAAATTAATAAGAAAGCTTAATATATACTTACTCTCGCTATTAAAATATTTCTTATAATATATTAGAGATTTAAGCGTATAAGAAAAATCTTATTAAGCTTTAAAATTAGCTCGATATAGCTTAAATCTTTATTTATAAAGATTTATTATCTATTAATACTCGAAATAGCGAATAATATTCTATCGAGAAGTTAAATAATTAATAAATAATAAAGATATTAAAATAATTTAAGAATATTATAATAATAAAGATCTATCTCTTATACGTAGATATAATACTATATTATTAAAATTATATTAATTATCTTAATAACTAAAAGCTCTATTTATCTTCTCTAAAATTAACTTAATTAAAGTTTAAAATTAAAATTAATTATAAGGTTATTTACTTACTATCGAGATATTTTACCTCTAAAATAAATACTTATATTAAGGCTTCTTTACGACGATAGAGATTTCTTTTCCCTTTCGCTTTCGAGATTAAAGTTCTTATTCTTTTAATTAATATATCTTTATTAATAATAATTAAAAACTACGTAATTAACGCCGAAGCTAAAATTATTTTCTCTTAAATTATATTTCTTCTAGCGATAGCTAAAATAACTAATTTTTAGCCTTTATTATAAATATTTTATAATTAAATAAATACGAAGTCTAAATACTCGCTATCTAATTCTTTAATATTTATAATATATAAATAAAGGCGTATTATTTCTTTATTTAGCGTATTTTATATAGAGAAAGCTAGTAATATTTTAAAGATCTTAATAATAATATAATTTAATTAATTATATAGCGGCTTCGATAATCTCGGCTAGATATAATATATCTTAACTCGCTTTATATTATTTTAGTTAGAAAGTAAAAGCGTTTAAGCGATAGCCTTTAACTCTTAAATTATAAGCGAATTATAACTATTTAAACTTAGAATAACTATTTTAAAATAGAAATTTCTTATATTAAGAAGATTAATAAAGTCTTCTATAATTATAATTATCTTTATTATAATAGATATAAATATTTAAAATTAATTTTTATTTTTTTAATTTTTATTTTTTTATAAATTTTTTTTTTTTTTTTTTTTTATTTTTTATATTTAAAAATATAAAAAAAATAATTTTTTTTTTTTATTTTTTTATTAATATAAAAAAAAAAAATACTTAATTTAATTTAAAAAGGTTTTTTTTTTTTATTTAATTATTCCATATTTTCCACAAAATTATTAAATTTTTTTTTTTCAATTTTTTTTTTTTTTTTTTTTTTTTTTTTTTTTAATATTTTTTTTTTTTATTTTTTTTTTTTTTATTTTTTAAAATATATTAAATAATTATTTATTTTAAATTAAATAATTTTTTAAAATAAAAAATTTTTTTTTTTTATTTTTTTTTTTTTTTTTTTTTTTTTTTTATTTAATATATATTTTATTTTTTTTTTTAATTTTTTTTTTTTTTTTTTTATTTTATTTTTTTTTTTTTTTTTTTATTTTTTTAAATTAATTTAATATAAATTAATTTTTATTTATAAATAAACCATTATTACCCTTTTTAAATGTGTTAATTTTTTAAATTATTTTTTAAAATTTTAAAAATTTTTAATTAAAAAACTATTTAAAAAATTTTAAAATTTTATTTTTAAAATTATTTTTTAATTTTATAAAAAAATAATAATATTTTTTTTTATATTAATAATAAAATAAATTTATTTTTATTTATTATATTAATAATTTTTTTTATATATTTATTTTTTTTATTTATTATTATTATTTATTATTTTTTTATAAAAAAAAAATTATATTTTATTTAATATTATTTTTTTTTTTAAGTATAATATAATAAAAATGAAGTTTAAAAATTTTTTTTTAATATTTTTAATATTTAATTTTTATTTAATAAATATTTTTTTTTTTTTTTTTAAAAATTATTTTTTATTAAAATATTTTTTTTTTTTAAAAAATATTTTTTTAATATTTTTTTTTTATAAATAATTTTTATCTTAAAATATTTTGTTTTAAAATTTTTCCCGGGGGTCTTATTAAAAAAAGGGTTTTTTAATATTTTTTTCTTAAAAATGGGTTCCAAATCTTTTTTTCGGGTTTTAGCTTTTGAAATATTTCTACACTCTTTTAATTTCTAACTTTAGATTCAAGCGATAGAGCCAGCGGGGTGATATTCTCGACGTAGTAAGGGGGGTTGATGGGGTGTGGTAAGGAGAGGTGTGATGGGACGGGGTGTGATGAAATGGGGTGTGGATGGGATAGGGTAGGAGTATTACGTCAAAGTGTAAAATACGGCTTAGTCATTAGTGATAGGACTGAGAAGATCTCCTGATTTAGGGATATCCTGAGCGAAAATTCTTCTAATTTTTAAAAATACTCCTAGGATCTCTGTAAAATACGATATTATTTTATACTATAGCTATTTATACCCTAAGCCTTATTAATGCGAGTCGAAATATTCCCCGCCTACAATTTTGCTAAGACTCTCCAGGTATGATTAGTAAAACCCCCCTGCCGACCTTAAAGTATTAAAAAGGATAAAATGTAAATACGGTGATATAGAAGAATAATTATTCTATCTCTAAAATCTTCTAGGGGATATCTTTAACCCTATAGAAATAGAGTGATATAGCCGACATACGCACAGGTTATAGCGGAGAGTGGCTGGGAACATGGCTGGGAACTCTGAACATGGCTGGGAACTCCACATTTCGACACATAAACCTCCCTAATGGCGAAGCGATTCTCGCACTCTCTAGCCCTTCAGGAGGCATTAACAAAGAATGTCAAGTATAATAGCTGAGGCTACGGCCGATATGCTGACGACATATCACGAGCTCAACGGCGACATAGATGTCTTGTATGAAGAGCCTAGTCCTCTCGAATTCATGAGATACGTGGCCAAAAATCGACCATTAGTTGTGCGCCGAGGCTGTTCGAAATGGCTTGCTGTGCGTACATGGAATGCTCATTACCTTCAGGATATTATGAAAGACATTCCTGTTGGAGTAGCCATCACACCTCACGGGTCAGTACGAGGCCATTCTAGACAATCGAATGGACACTAAAAGTCGATAAAGTAATGCGGACTCGGTCCAGAAAAGGCCCGAGGACGGCTCGACATACTTCGTAAAGCCTTTTGAATTGGTATTTACATTTTCGAAGAAACTTGTTCCTGTTTTAGAATAAGTCTTGGATTTCACAGCGTGCTCTGGGAGCGAAAGACCCCTTCAGATTGTCTCATTGCTTGAACTCTTGCTTTGAAGGAAAATCCTGATTCCGAGATTGCCGTAGGACGAACCGTTTTCTACCTTTCTCAGCTACTTACAAAGTTCAAACGCTCAGACGACGGTCGAGTTGGTCAAGTATTCGCAAGCCCGTATGGCCATGTCTTCAATCTAAGGCTACGGCCACTGACTTATTTCTCTTAGAAAATGACAATCTTCGCGGCGAATACTCACATCTGTACCGTGATGTAGAAGCAGACATTCGCTGGGCGTCAATAGCCCTACAAAAGGAGCCCGACGCGATCAATCTGTGGATAGGTAACAAGCATAGCACCACAGCTTTGCACAGAGACAATTATGAAAACATCTATTGTCAAATAGTTGGATCAAAAGATTTTGTGCTATTGGCCCCAGTGGAGACGGCTTGCATCAACGAGAAATTTATGCCATCTGCCGCCTATGCTGCAGACATGTCCCTCGATCCTGACGATCCTCCTGCTCAAGTGCCCTGTGCTGTATGGGATCCAGACAAGCCAGAAGAAAATGCAACCAGATTCTCATCTCTAAGCAAACCACTTCGCATAAGGCTTGATCCAGGCGATATGTTGTATCTCCCTGCATGCTGGTGAGATCTTCGTGCTTAGAATTGGCGAAATTTTGAGACTGATCAAGAAGAAAGGTATCATAAGGTCTCACAGGATAGCTCGGACGAGGGCATATGTTGCAGTGTCAATTATTGTAGGTCAAAGATTCGAGGCAAGATTGCTTCACTAGTGCTCACAGTTCCGCAGGGTACGATATGGACTTCGAAGGCACATTCTTTGCTTCGAATTCTTTTCTTCGACATATGGCTTGGGCTTCAACAGAGCTCAAAAAAGCACCATAAAGTGCACCAAGCCTTGTGTCAGACCACTATTATAGAACTGATCTCCCATCGCAGTAGCCAAGGCTAACGCTTTTTCTTCGCGAGTCTCTTCTCTGCCCTAACATCCTTTTTCAGTCGGGCGTCAACAATCTTGTACTTGCCTTTTACACCTCGTGGCCGTCCTGATATGCCCTTATTACCGCCTTTGGCAACAACAAGCTTCACCTGTTGTTGGGGCTTCTTTTTCGCAGCCTTATTCATCATCTTCGCAATATTCTGAGCTTTATCTTTCTCCGAAATACCCTCATCGTCTGCCACCAGGGCCGACTTTTTGCGCAGCTTCTCCAGTCTCTGGGCAGCCTTGAATTTCTTACGGTCTTTAGCCTCTCTGACTTTTTTGATTGGGCGAGCGTTAAGAGCTCGAAGCTTTTCTTTGATGGCTGCCGCACCTGCTGCGCTTATGGGACGATGCGGTTTACTGTGCTTACCCTCATCATCTAAGAACCATTCCGGAAGACCATCAGTGTCCCGGAAGGTGTATTTGTTGAACCCATCGTCCACCAAGTCCTGCGTGGACTTCTGTCCCGAGGCGACCTGTTGTGCCAAAGTCATGGCTTCTGCCGTTATGATGTCAATGTCGAGACGCCCGTCCTTTCGTGGCTCGCCTTCTGTTTCCCAATCAGTTTCTCCTGCTTTCACCACTTCGAAGCCGCCTTCCGTCTCATTTTCATCGTCTTTTCGTCTGGTCTCCGCTTCGTCTTCGCTCGCCTCGCTTTCCTCAGAGTCTTGCCCATCTGTCGCACCAGGAAGAGTTGCTTCTGCGGTTGGTAATTGGCTCAATCTCATGGATTCTTTCTCGATGGCGGGAGCCTTTACAGCCTGAGTGATGGGGCCGTCGTCCGTCTCGTCGTCCTCAAGATGAACGGCACTGTCATTCTCCTCTTCCGCACCAAGATTGCCAATATCTTTGAATATATCCTGCTCGAAAAACAAAGCGGCTCGACGTGTAAGACCAGCCTGTCCTTGGGCGAAGCCGTTCTGCGGGTAGATGAGCCTTTGAGAATCTTGACGTTCGTCTTCCTCTGCCGAAGATTCGTTACTGCTTTGGTCTCGTTCAAAGTCCTCGTCGCTGCTCTTTTCATGATCCGAAAAGCCTTCCCAATCGCGATCTTCGTGTTCTTTTCTTGCTTTCTTGACACGATACTTTGCGTCTGACTCGGACTTCCGTTCTTGATACTGGGAGTACAAGGCATCCAACTCTTCGTCTAATATATCCTCCTCTTCGTCGCTTTCAGCTTCGGAACCACTATCATTGTCCGAGGCCTGTTTAGCTTGGAGCTGGAGTGCCATCTTGCCACGTGCAACCTTCTCGATCGCTCCAGCCTTGTCCACAGCCGCTAGCGCAAACATCGAGTCCTCGCCATTCGGACCCCTTTGCTCCAGACCAATTTCCGTCGGCGTGGTCATGTGCATCTGCATGCGCACAATCTCTTTTTGCTTCCTTTCATTCTCCCGCCTCCTTTCTCTCTTCTTCCGTGAACCTTCGTTCTCCTTGAGCCTCTGCAGCTCCTCTTGAATTTGAAGCTCCTCATCCATGGGTTCGACCTCCGCGACTTCCTCACCTGCAAGGTCCTTGCCGGACTTCTTCGATGGAAAGCCAAATGTATCGCGAGCCTTTAGCCTCCACCTTAGTAGCATTCGAAACTCTTTGCGCCCAAGAACCTTCAGATCCATACAGGATTGCCTAATCTCATCTGTGGTTTCCGGCAGCTTGTCCAGTGCAGCAAGTGCGATGTCTCCAGTCTTCTGCTGCTCAAAGGTCAATTTATTCAGGGATCCAAGCATCGCAATGGGATCTGTCGATTGGATGAACTCGCTCGCAGGAGCTTCCTTGAACTGTGTATAATCTCCATCTTCATATCCCTCTCGCTTTCGCTTCTTCTTCTCCGGGTTGAATACTTTGGCTTCATTGTTTGGTGTCGGATCCGAGAGTTCCGCAAAGACAGACCGAGGATCGAGGAACTTTGAATCTATTCGTTTTGGCGCCTTGAAACCCCTACACACAACGAAGATTTCCGCGGATACAATCCTGGATGATGGAGGCTTCGTCGCCTCGACTTTCGTGAACAGTTGATTGAAAACCCAGAGCAAAGCATTGTAGTCTTTGGATCGGAAAACTTTTGTGACAAAAGTTCCACCCTCGATTAAGAACTCTGTGGCGAGCTTTAGAGCCTGTAAAGTCAACTCCGCTTGCGAGAATGCATCTTGGACCCATGCCGTGCCAACATTAGGGGCTCCATCGTGTAAGACGGTGTCCGCTTTCCAGGTCTTGAAATGCTGTCTGATTGTAGCTCGGCACTTGTCCGTAGTAATGTCACTCTGAAAGGTTATTGTCCTTGGTAATGGTTTGATGGGCGCGAGATCTACCCCCACTATCATGCTGTTCGCTGGCATGGTTTCTGCAGCGACTTGACACCAGGATCCGGGCGCTGCACAAAGATCCAGTAAGACCTTGCTCTTCTCAAGGAAGCCATACTTTCGATTGAGTTGTATGAGCTTGAACGCAGCTCTGGCTCTGTATCCTTTTTCTTTTGCGAGCTTGTACCATTTGTCAAGGCGGCCTTTGCCATGCTGTTAATTGTTAGAGAATGGATCCTCAATGAACGACCGACCTCACCTTTTTCTGAATCCCCATGGCGCTGAAGTTGGGTATTGCTGAGGAATTTGGATTGGTCTGGAGCAAAGGGGTCCGAATGGCGAGGACTCGATGTTTGCGCTAGCGGCTGTGGACAAGGCTAGAGGCTAGAGCGATCGAGAAGGTTACACGCGGTAAGATAGCACTCCAGCTCCAAGCTAAACAGAATAATAGTGATTCTGAAGCTAAAAGCGACGAAGAGGAGGATATATTAGACGAAGAGTTGGATGCCTTGTACTCCCAGTATCAAAAACGGAAGTCCGAGTCAGACGTAAAGTATCGTGCCAAGAAAGCAAGAAAAGAACACGAAGATCGCGATTGAGAAGGCTTTTCGGATCATGAAAAGAGCAGCGATGAGGACTTTGAACGAGACCAAAGCAGTAACGAATTCAAATTTTTGATTGTGGGATGATCATCACGCTAAAAGACGTGGGGCCGCGGCTATTAGAGCAGGGATCAGGCAGAGCCACATGATTGACCGCATCCACTCCAGTGTCATATCCTGTACATACAAAAGTCACACCTGAATACGCAGGAATCTTTCGTCTACAAAGGCTGAGAGAGGATGTCAGAGATCGAGAGATTCTGACTCCTCATCCTCCGCACCCACCTTTGCTTTATGGGACCTCGAAAACGGTCAAAGCCAAACCCCAAGGCAGAACCCGAACCTGCATCAGCAGAAGCGCCCTTACCCCAAGGGCCCGAATTACAAAGTAGAATTTCGCCCAAAGCTGCTGTTGAACAATCAAAACCATCAATTAAGCCTGAAGGTGTCGAGCCCATCCACTCCTCCGTCAATGGAGCGAATTCTGTAAGCGCATAGGATGGTCAGCTTGTCCGGAATGAGACTAATCTTCTATAGCCTCAGTCGAGCAAGACATGGTACGGCGGAACGTGGCCACGCGGGAAAAAGTCCAGCCCAGTCACCCAAGTAGCAAAAGAGAGTATTTCAGCTGCAGGCGGGGCCGCATCTGAGGCTCTAGCGTCAGCGCGGGCTCACACCCCAGAGCTTTCCACAACTCCTCTCAAATCTCCAGCACTCTACCTATCAAAAAGTATAGGAAGCTCCAGCAGGTCTTTGCCTCTAGCCGCCACTACTACTAAACTTCACATCACATCGAACGCTATAGGTCCTGCGAACGGCGCTGCCAAGGACAGGAGTTCATCCAAGAATGAAAGAGATCAGTTCACAGAGCATGAATCACGAAACGGCTCCAGTACGGCTCCAGAAGGTGAAAAGTCTGATGACGGTACCCCGGAAAATACTGCCAAAAACTGCGACACTCGACCAGAATCCAAGAGTCATGTGTCAGAGGTACCTAAAGCTGCCAACGAATCCACGAGCTGGTTGAATTGGTTCTCGAAGTCTGAAACCGTAACAGAGAATGAAACAAGTACTGCTCGGCGTGATGACGATGCCAGTAGCGCGGGTAAGAATACCCCCCAAAGTGTTATCTCAGATGTTCTTCAAGATGGTTCAGCATCCCCCAAACCACGTCGAAATTCAGAGCCGAGTCCTGTTTCTCCATCTGCACAGCAAGAAGAAGCCCCACGCTCTTGGCTCAGCTTATGGGGTAATGCATCCACACAGACAAAAAGCAGCTCATCGGCAAGCGCAATTGGCGTAGCTTCCAATCCACAACGCGACTCCTTCGGAACAGAACCGCAAACTGGAAAGGTGAGCGATGCGGGATCTTGTCCTATGTCCACCCCTCAAACTCCTCAGCAACCCACAGATGGTGCAAAACCATCGTATGGCTGGGCGTTTTGGTCCAGAGATCAGCCGAAGAGTGATGTCGAAAAGACACGTCCTGGAAGTGAAATTGGGGAATTGGCTCTTGCTGGGTCTTCATTGCAATCCAAGCCGGAGAATGCAGTAGTAGACGAAGCGGGAGGCGTTCCAAATAAGGTCAGCAAAAGACAGAGGCCGCAATCACTAGAAGTAGCTGCGGATACCAAGAAGCCTCGGGGCTCTGGAGATAATGCCAAATCAGATTCAAACCCCGAGGCTATCCCTTTGGATTCGAAAACAAAGCCCAAGGTCGATGCCGGTTCCAAATCAAAGGGCATGCCCGAGAATTTACTTCTTCCTTCATTTAAAACTACATACAGTACAGTGGGAAGACCAAGTCTGATCCAGCAGATCAGCAGGTTGTTGCAATTGAGATCGACTTTGGAACCAAAGCACGTCGACATTGTTCAAAACCCACCACGGGTTAGGAGAGCTTTAGCCATTGTAAGCTTGGCTCGTTCGTTGAGCGTGGGTCTCATTCACGTGGCTAATCTTCTTTCTTTAGGGTGTTCATGGCTATTTCCCGGCACCGTTGATTCGCTCCGTCCTTGGTCAACCAACAGGCACGTCTATTCGTTTTGCCAATAGTGCAGCCAGCGCCATTCAGAGATGGATCCAAAATCAGGGCTATTCATGTGAGATCGAAAAGGTAGCTCTAGAGGGAGAAGGCAAAATCGCAGAACGCATTGACCTATTGTGGAAGCTCATGCTCAATTGGATCGAAAAAATACGAAGAGCCGACTTTGTCATGATTGCATGTCACAGCCAAGGAGTGCCTGTAGCCATGATGCTGGTTGCAAAACTGATAGCATTCGGATGCGTTAATTCCGCAAAGATTGGCGTCTGTGCTATGGCAGGAGTCAATCTTGGCCCTTTCGCTGACTACAAGTCTCGATGGATAAGTGGCTCGGCTGGAGAGCTTTTCGATTTTGCACTTCCCAATAGTCAAGTGTCAAAGGACTATGAAGCAGCCCTGGACGTTGCCTTGAGGTTTGGGGTAAAAGTTGTCTATGTTGGCAGTATAGACGATCAGCTCGTTTCACTAGAGGTGGGCTTGTGTGTGGAGTATTTGGAGTCCAGCTAACATCTTCGTTTAGTCCTCTACATTCGGCTGCGTGAGCCACCCACATATCTTTCGGGCTGTCTTCGTAGACGGCCGACTCCACGCCCCTGACTTCCTTACCCACTTAGTGGGCTTCGCGTTGAAACTTCGTAATCTTGGCATATCAGATCATGGCGTGATCCGAGAGCTGAGCAGCCCACTTGCCGGTAGTCTCTACGGCGGTGAGGGACATTCCAGAATTTATGACGACGAAGCTGGTTATTATCTGGCTGTCGAGCATGCTCTTGAAACAACTTCCCTCGGTGAGATCTCTCCACAATTCCACCGCGACGGTGCAACCACGTCACAAAATCCGTACATTTTGCCGTTTGCTATGCGGGGTGTATTGGAAGAGGACTACGTGCGGACAGAGCTGTATGGAGAGATTACGGAGTTGATCAAACAGTTTGACGAGTGGAAACCATCTACTAAGGCGCTCAAAGATGTCAAATTTCGGTTGGAAGGCGTAAGGTCGAAGTTATAGATACGAGAATCCAAAAGGGACGGGGTTCTGTCTCAAGGCCCAGGGCGTAGAGGTTTCTATTGCATGGATTTGGTATCATACTTGCACTGAAGGTGTGCATGGTTACGGCATTCACATGTATAAATGCTGCGTTGGACGAATCCAAAGATGATGGCACTATCGAACAAACTCTTCGACTTCTTCTCCTCATTCAAACTCGATCCAAGCACGCTCCAAATAGACGAGCTATCGTTCTTTATGATTTGCTTACGTTACCTGCTCTGTCTCAAGTCTCTTGGCCAGCGCAATTACGAGATTATAGTCTGCAAGCATCGAACCAAGAAAGGCAAGCACTGTGCGTGGTTGCTAATTCATAGTATGAGTCATAAACCGGGTATATGATATAGGACCTCGGTGTGTATGTACATGCGGGATCTGTTCAATACGGGATGTCTCGTATCAGAATGGGTCTGCCATTAAGTCCTCCAATTTGGTGCACAATTAGAGATACTTTATCCCTGCTGCGTGAAAGACCTGCACCTTCTGCCGCCTATGCTCTTCATGGAAATTGCATGGCGAGCGCATATCATTTCGATCAGAAACCAGGACACATGAGACTAAGCGCGACTAGCACGCACAACCATCGCTCTCCCTGTCCAAGTGGATGTCGATAGGATCCGAGAAGTCACCACTGAACTCCTCCGATTCTTCTTGTGCCAAGGCGTTCCTGGCGATTACTGAAAGTACCTATGTCAGCACGAAGATAGACATAAACGAAAAGTTTGGGTGCACCATGCCTTCGAATGCCTGCTCAACGTTGACAGCCTCTTTGGCACTGGTCTCAAAGTATGGAATTCCGCCTTTCGACTGGCAGAACGTCATGGCTCGTTTCGAAGATATCATTCGCTTATTTTCTTCTACATCAATTTTATTTCCAAGGACAACCTGTGTCTTGTTAGGCAGCAGAACGCAGGACTGCTCGAGGTTGACCAACAAAAGGGAAGTTCTCGGGGTCTCGAGGGCTGGCCTGGATCAGAAATTCGTCTCTCCAACTGTCCAGAGTATCGAAACTCTTTGAGTTGTTGACGTCGTACACCAGGACGCAGCAATCGGCCCCTCTGTAAAATGCCACGCCTAGCGACTGGAACCGCTCTTGACCAGCGGTATCCCAAAGCTAGACAACAGTTAGCCCTTGATACAGCGTCAAGCAGCTTGTGCCCGCACCTGCATTGTGACTAATCGATCGTCCACCAAGACCTCTTTCGTCAGGAAGTCCGCCCCAATTGTTGCCTTGTAGCTTGCGCTGAATTTCTTGTTGACCTGATTTGAAGATGAATCTTAGCCGCCAAAGCTGCGCAGGAAGGCCATGCGTCCTGCTGTACATACATATTGGTTCATCAAACTAGTCTTCCCAACTCCACTATCGCCAAGGATAATCACCTAGTTGTGGCTGGATGTTAGTGATTGACCATTACCTTTGTACTGAGCGGTAGAGGTACCTTAAGCAGGACTTTCTTCCTCGAGGCCATGTTGATCGAATACTCTCAGACGATAAGATGAATGAAAACAACGATTAAACACGCCCGCCAAGCTAGAAGTTCTTGCTGAAGCCTCCTACTGCTGAGCAAAAGTAGAGCTGGGCTTTGCTTTTATTGTCTAAAAGTTCTCACAACTGGCTGAGACGGAGGTTATCAACAGCAGTCTTTAAGTGCGGTGTACTCGTGTTCCTCAGTAAAGCCGAAGGGTGACGATTTGGGCTGTTTCCGGAGAAGTTGACGCTAAAGAGCTGCGCCTGCTCGGCCATGTCACGGTAGCCAAACCGACTTAAATGTCGATCATCCTTCAGCCCTATCGAAATCGCATCATGTGCGCCCACAGCCATTTTTGCGTTCGATCGGTCATCTAATGTATCAGCACAATGGAGCTTCAAAGCAAATAGGAAACTTGTATCGAGCGTTCAGAATCCATCACGGAGACAGAAGTCTACCAACATGCAACAGATCAACTCTCAAAACACCATGTACATCTGAATATGCCATCCTGGCGGGATGACTACCTGAGTGCGCTGCATGAGAGGGACAAGAAGGAGAAGGCAAATGAAGCTGTATATAATAGCTGTTTGTTTTTTCGTCTAGAAGTCCATGTCGGAAGTTGACAAAGTGCATCAGACGCCAAATTGGCTGATCGAACAGCTACCCTTCAAGCCGCTCGGTCAGCAGAAGTTACTAGGTTACAAGAAGAGCTAAGATCGTCACCCAATCCCAAAGACCGCAAGATAAGCCGAGAGAAAGCGGTACTCGGTAGTCCCACCACTGGAGAAACAATCACCAAAGTGCGCCAGGACTTGAGTGAGGCTCAGCGTAGCAGGGGTTTGATGGAGGCCAAGCTCCAGAGCGTCACAGAGGAGTTGCAGAAGCTGAGAATACAATCGTCATTGGACAGCAAACGTATTGGCGAGCTTTCGAAGGAGAAAGCGATGTTGACTACGGGGATGAGGGACAGAGATGAGGAACTCAGGGGGAAGGCGAAATTGCTAGAGGTTTGAGTCAATGCGCTCTGTTCTTGTTGAGAGACGTGTTTGATTGATCAGCAGGACGTGCATGACGAGACCGTATCGTTAACGCTCCAGCTGAACATGGCCGAAGAGCATTCTCAGAAGTTGCGACATGAGAATAAGGAGTTGGTCGATCGGTGGATGGCACGAATGGGACAGGAAGCTGATGCTATGAACGATGGATCCAAATTTTCCTGACCAATGCACGCGTCTATGAAAAACCTCAATCGTGCCTTCGGAGAAAATGCCGCCATCCAATGCTCTTCGAATGCTCCTGGGTATCTCTCGAGCCGCTAAACTCCAAGTTTATGCAGTACCAAAAGCTTCGCTACTAGACCTTAGATAATACTGACCATACTCTCTGTTTGTGCTTGTGATAGGCTTTCCGTGCCCCATCCTGGAAAGTCGCTCACATGTTCTTTTCAGCAAAGGCCTGGACCTTAGAGCTGTCCTTTGTCGAAACATAGTAAGTGCCTGCAGTTTCAGTCCAGCTCACGCAGGCCGAGAAATAAGTCTTCTGGACGACTTCGAGTCTATTGCATGCAGCCGACAAATTTTTGGAAGTGATCTTATGCCCATGGGGAACGAAGGATTTGAGTGACACGATCTTGGCTCCCTCTTTAAGGTCTAGGAACAGATTTGTCAAGTCTTCGTTCAGGTTCGGAGTGAATGCCTGGTTGTTGACAAGGACTACATCTGCTTTCTGGAGAATCTTCAGGATCGCAGGATTCTTGAGAAAATCGCCTCGTTCAAGATGAATGTCACCCGCGGAAAGACCCCATAGCCGGCACCGAGCGTTGAATTCCTTCTCCTGAAGCTCGGCAAGATCACAAGCATTGTCCATCATCTCACAGCCCCAGCTCTCGCATCCAACCTCCAGAGCGGCTTGAAGTACGCAATTCCCGACTCCGGACCCGAGATCAACAAAGATCTGATCGGACATCATCTTGACGTCCTGTTTGAGAATTAGGGAGATGAATTTGGGAAGTAGCTCGCCGTACACATTATCCGTCCCGTTCTGGTAGTGGCGTAACGTGTGTACCCTAGGTGAAACTGTTCGTGAGTAGGTTTGTGTCAGGATTCGCTCGAGCAATTTTAGGTCGACAACTTTCCATTCGTCGATGGTCTTAGAAATAGTCCCGGTTTTCCTGAGATCAACCAAGGTGTCATTCCATTCCTGCACAAAGACCGTGTATTCGTTCCCGGCACGCCTCTCCGTGGCTCGCTTGAGTCGCCTAATCAGTCCCGTGCTGTCATTTTGCATTTTCGCTGCTTCATCGCTTGGAAGGTAGTTGCTGATGATGGTCTCCATGACTTCTCTAATGTCTTCCAAAGCCTTGAAATCATCATTAAGGATTGGCACAACCAACTCGTATCTGCGATGATTAGCTATATCCTCTTTTGACAATGTCGATGAAAGGCATACTTCTCGCTCTGAGAAGCAGACGGGTACTGCAAATGAATCTCGATAGCCTGCGGGTCATTCGGGAAGGCGGCTTTGTATTTCGTGGGCTTGCTCAGAGAAGCAACATCTACTGCATGGACCAGGGGAAACACCCCACCATCCTCCTCCGAGAAGGCCTTTCTGCTACGGATCCGCCGTTTTAGATCGGGCTCCACGTCACTAGTTCTCCGTGCTCGTTTTCTTGCATCCCCAAGATCATGATCAGATACGTCATCGTCACTATCAGATTCAAGACGTTGCGGGGTCGAAGCTGGGCGTTTCCGGGGGTTTTGGGCTCGAGACTTGGGAGATAGTTTGGCAGTCTGGCTATCCAACACCGTAGCCTTTTTATCTGGTAAAGAGCGTTTTTTGAGATGCTGTGGAAATGGAACGAATGTCTTTTTGGGGTTCAAAGCCGTCTTCACGATTTCCTGCTTGATGTGAACATTTTTGCCCTTGGCCGCCGTGAAGCCGGGCTTCTGAATGCTGTCAAAGAAGCCCATGGTCGCCAAGCTATACTTTGGGTATCAATAATGCATTGACTGAAAATGAGTGTGATTTTGGTAGCGAATGCAAAAAGCCAACAAGTCTAAATAATAGAGTGTGAATAGAGAAAGGTGGTGCTGACAAGAAGAGTTGCACAGCCATTCAGTAGATTCGCAAAAATTCGGCCCGTGAGTTTCGCCGATCTTAGCATATGCAGAAAGGTCCGCAGATCTTGGCACTGAGAACTCCCAAACCTCTCGGTCACCTGTTGCACGCCGCCTGAAGTATTGTAAAGAGTTATATAAGATTGCATACCAGCTCTGTTCAAGGCTCATGAGATCAAGTAAAGTTCGAGATCCTAGGATTGGTAATGAGTTGCCAACGTTCTTATAGACGTCTATATATTGAGCTTTTGACATTACAGTCTCAAAGAGATGTCAAGATGATTTAAAGACCATCGATTCACGTCATCTAAATTGCAGAGATGTGTTAGACTGAGTTTTGTGTGAAGCAAACAATCTGAATGATATTGATTTCAACTGATATTGTTCGAAGGTCTAAGTAGCAATCATGAGATTGAAGACAGAGATGGGGTTTCTTTCAGCGCGCGCCAAAACATGCGGACTTTTCTGCACACGCTAATCCCTCAAGCTCCCAGGCTTCCGCTCCGATCTTCCCTGACATTGCTTCCAATAGTCACAACATTACTTTATTGTCTCCTTTGACTCATCAATATACAATAATCACACGGCGTCTAGGATCTTTGGGAATTAGTCACTGGCTCCAGGTTCTCCCTTCGAAAGGAACCTGACCCAATCCAGAGGTACCCTACTGGGACCGCATGTGACAGACGAGCTTGTGACGTTACGGTCTTTGTTTTTCCCATGACCAGGGACCAGACAAAAGCCGTGGAAATCAGGTGGAAGGCTTAAGGACCCCGATGCATACCCGCAGCAGGCGACAATCATCTTGGAGAAGCCGGTAGTAGCTATGAGTCAACCTCTCGCTCCGGTCCCAGCAGACGATTTTGTTTTGCCTGTACCAAATTCGCGCTCGGAAGACTCGCAGGCAGGTAGAAGATCTACGGATTCCTCATGGTCACAGAGGTCTCGAATGTCGTCTCACAAAACACCTCCGCCGCACCAGAAACCGCTTCGTGGCGTTTGGCGGCATACAATTGGGATCATCCTGCTCCTGGCCACTGTAGTTTTATGGACAGCGTCAAATTTTCTAGCAAGTGTAGGTTTCGTCGAGATCGAATAGCTGGTAGCATACACTTACAACTTCACCTGCAGACAATCTTTGCAGATGATAGCTACTCCAAACCATACTTTGTCACTTATGTCAATTCATCCTTCTTCTCTCTCTTGCTGCTACTGGTTGCTGCAAAGAGGCTGTGGGCAACCGGCGGATCTATAAAGGGCGCTATTCGTGGACATGATCGGTCCACCCACTATTTGCCTATCGTTGAAGAGGAGGAGCAAGCCTTATCAAGCCTGACGATGACGGGAGGCATTCAAGAAGCAAGCCGGTCACCGCGTAGCCGGTTACTGATCGAAGAGCCATCGAAGAGCTCCGGAGTGGAAGGAAGTCCCTTCAGAAAGGCGTCTGAACGTTCGAGAAACTCTGAAATTGAGCTTTGAATTTTGCATATTATGGGTAGGAATCATCTCAATCGAAACGAAACACGGCTGATCTTCGTAGTTCCTAGTACGTGTATAACATTCAAAACAATCCTGGTTGTTCCTAACAGAAAAATCAGGCCAATTACTTCGTGGCAGCATGTCTCGAATATACTACCGTCGCTAGCTCAACCATATTGACATCAACGAGCAGTAAGATAGCGCCTCTCTCTCTCTCTCTCTCCGCTCGCAATCCTTGTGCACATGCTCACGTTGCAATAGGTGTCTGGACTCTGATTTTTGGTGCACTGCTCAGCGTAGAGGAGTTCACCATAAAGAAACTTGTTGGCGTACTCGCTTCTCTGGCCGGCATCATATTGATCTCTAGCATCGACATAACTGGTAACCAAGACAAGAACCGGGGATCTTTCCCCACAAGTCCCACAAAGAAATCGCCATTGGCGACGTCCTTGCTTTCACTAGCGCTGTCATGTATGGGATCTACACTACTCTCATGAAGAAAAGGATAGGGGACGAGTCAAGAGTGGACATGCCATTGTTTTTCGGCTTCGTTGGATTGTTCAACTTCATCACACTGTTACCGGGCTTCTTCATCCTTCATTTTACCGGCATCGAGACATTTGAATTGCCACCTACAAGGCGTATCCTCGCTATCGTATTGGTAAGTGACCCCTAGCACTGTTTAGGAAATGGCTGAGACAATAGATCAGATCAACTCAGCGACTTCTCTAGTTTCGGACCTCTGTTGGGCATATTCAATGTTGCTCACGTCACCTTTGGTAGTCACAGTTGGCCTCAGTCTGACCATACCACTGTCTTTGATTGGACAGATGATCGAATACTCACAGACATCAAGCGTATCTTACTGGATTGGGGCCTGTATCGTCCCCTTATCCTTCGTCTTCGTTAATCACGAAAGCACTCAAAATGAAGAAATGGGAAAGCCAGAGGAAGAAGACTCGCTTGGAAAGCCAAGTTCACTTCTACAGAGAACGTGGGGTAGAGTGAGGCCGCAAATGCAGTGAATTGAGTCTTTTTGATACGATTTATGAGCAAACGCCTGGTACACGCGCAGCATGGCATAGCGACGGGTAACCTGGGCAAGAGTTGAGCAGCTTACGCTAGATTTTGGGTATCATTAATCTTAGATTCCAGGCGCTAGGCGTGCCCGTCGAGCATCCATCCATATAAGCAGGCCATTGATTTTCAAATGCTCTGGGTACTCCAAGTTGTTATGCATCACTACTACTATTTCTTCTTCGTCTCTTTCTTCCCCCGTCGCTTCTGTCTGCCCCACCATTCATGTCTTCATTGCTACTCTTCCAATCCGAAAGCAGCTGCTCTACCTTTGGTCCCCACACGTCTTCTCCCTTTTCCAAGTCTTCATATTCTAGCACGTTCTTGCCTAGCTCGAAGTCGCCCTGCCTGGTACGCACTAGTTCGCACATGCAGGCTAGTGAGCCCACCAATTCACCGAGGTCATGACTGAGTGAACGAACGTAAAACCCCGATGTCACTGTCATGCGCAATTTGACTGCTGGTGGGCCTTCTATTGGTGGTGGCGAGCTCTGTTGTGCATGAGTATCGATCTGCTTTGGTGCTATGGTCAGGGTTTTGGAGGCCTCCTGACATGAGCCATTGAGACTCCCCTTCAGGTCCTAGCTCCGGGTTTTTATTGGGTACTACGCTATCACCGTCATCCAGTGAACGCTTCCTCTTGGTGCCTGTGCCTGCAGTTCCGTTCATGAATTGAACTTCACTAGCGTTTCCCAGACGTCGCAACAGCCTCTCCGAGATGCAATACCTTCTCGGCAAGATCCTTTGCCTCATCCTCCGCGTCTTCTTTGGGAAGACCGTGGTTGTGGCTCCCTCCCTCCCATCCAGTTCACGATCTCGAGTTCCTTCACTTCTACCGGCCGCCCCTTCGATTTCTTTCGGAACCTCTTTGCCTTCTCTGGCATACTCATAGAGTCTCTCTTCCCTTGCACTCTCAACGCCGAATAAATGGGCGGTCTCTGCATGATCTTTCCCCTGAACTTGCCCAACGCCTTCTCCACATTTTCTCTGCTTACGTGGCATACTCTGCCCTCTGAAGAATCTTACCTAGGGTATCGTATGTGTCTGTAGCGCCAAAGAGTATCGTAGCCTCATAAGTCTTGGTACATTCCGAGGAATCCTTGTAGCCGCTTCGTACCCTGACCTACACCCATGATGAGCACGCCGGTGGCCATAGGGTCGAGAGTGCCGCCATGGCCAATCTTGACTTGAACTCGTTTATCCTTCCGGCGATTGCGGTGAGTGCGCTCCTACGCAGATTTCAGAGTCAGCGTCACTCAAGAGTAAAGATTTCCTTTCGGTGACGGAACATAGGGTTTCACCTAAACAACAAGACAGTTGTGGAGAGGGAGTAAAGGGGCTTTCTACTCCTGAAACATGGCATGTGACCCCAAATTTTATACCAGACAGGAAGGAATTACGCGGGAATGTACGTACCTCGATTTCGCGATTGGAGCGCTCAGCAGCAAGCCAAGGGGCAAAGAGGGCGGAAGGGTTAAAACGATGCTGCAGGTTGCGGATTGTCTGGGCGGAGGAGATGGCAGCGGGCTTGTTTATTGCTAAACGGTCAATGGATGAGTAAGAAGGAAGAGATAAGAAAAGCGAAAGTCAAAGATGGAACGTCTTACCAAAGACACCTTCGACCACCTTACCCTTTGGTTTGGACATGATATTCTTGACGAGCGAGGTCGGACCGGGCATCCAAGTCGCTCGAGAGACTGCAATTAGGATTGGGGAAAATGACCAAGTTCCCACATCTGGTGTTGACTTTTGATGAAATAAATAGGTGAAATGATATATGATACACACAATTGAATAATAAGTACAAAATAGAATGAATAGAAAGCGCAGCAATATAGAATGAGATGGACTCGAGTATAATACCAGTCCTTCACTAAAGTACCTTACTTCACGACTTCACCGTCAACGGGCGTGCAGGGGCAGCTGCATCAATTACTTTGCTTTAAGCGATCATTGATTGTCGATCACGGATACCTATCATAAGCGAGATTGACGTTCAAAGACAAGCTGCCGCTTTGATATAGCCACCCCAGGGCATCGCGTCTTCCGTGCGTTTGAGGAACTCATAATCATTGACTTATGCGCTCCGTCACCACCGTCACCAGACCGAAAGGTGCTCTAAAACCTATGGCCATCCCAGAGGAGGACGTACTAAGCCGAAAGACCCTCTCTCCGCAATTCAGATGAGTGGCCAACTTTTTAATTTCAAGAAGATTTCCACGTCACCTCTTCCAAGACCGGAGAGCAGGCGAGTTTATTGTCAGCACAGCGGCCACCAGTCACAGTATCGGGGAAACTCGACAAGATCGACAGTGACTTACTTCCACGCAGGCGATGTGAAACCGGTCATGAATCTAAAGGAGAAACGACTGAACGCGTGAAATTAGTACGAGACAGGCGATACCACGAGAAAGCTATTGAGCTCGAAGAACGTCACAACGTACGTTCGCCGAATATGAAGATGGATCCTACGGTTTCTGGGCGGCAGGAAAGGCAGGCTGGTTTGAGATTCAAAGTCCATCATCCTCATACAAGGAGACGATATTCTTTTGATGAACGAGGCGGCATCCATGTTCTACATGCTCGCAGACAGTTGAGGAGAGCGATCAGGAAGCGTCCCAAAGCTTAATGCAAAAGAATTGGACAAGTACACTAGAGCGTTGTTCAAAGAGGTACCGAACCTTTGCCAATACCCGTCTCTCCCATGCGCAATTGCTAAAAGTATACGAGTACCTCGCGTCGGGAAAATCATTGCGCCTTTCTGACGCGGACGACGTTCGAGAGCTTTCCACGAGCATCGGGCATTTCTGATCACCTCGATGCTCGAATGTCAAGAGGGATTGGCTGGGCCCAAACGCCGATGCTGAATTATTATGAGTCGAAGTTTTCTGCAGGCTTGAAACGTACATAAATGGTTCACCATCTGACTTTACACAGGACGAGTAGTAAAATTGAAGGAGGGTCTTGGAACCAATAATGCTTTAAAAGCCGCCTCGTTAGAAAATAGAGACAATTCAAAGAAGAGAAAGTCACAATCGCCACACACAGAAGAACTCAAAGATAAGAAGATTACAAAGGCAGAGCAGCAGCAGCCTGGCGGAAAGTCACTGCCCGGAACACTTCCCTCAAAACAAGTCCTAGATTCAGCCTCTTCGACGAAGACGGTGCCTGCAATGTTCTCACCCGCAAGCACAAGTCAATTTTGCAACCAAGCGGAGGCAAGATCATATGAAAAAAGCTGCAGGTCGTCGAAAGAGTCTTTCGCGGTGGACGACCTGAGGAAGGTCCTCACGGAGAGG
>NW_023501087.1:275000-407219 GCF_014066305.1 Letharia columbiana | reverse complement strand
TAGTTGTGTCTTACTAGTATAGCATATCAGCCGCGAGGTTAATATAGAGTCAACCATCCCCTTGTGCATCTGACTCTTCTGCCTGCGATGTCCTGAATCGAATCGCCATAGCTCATTCAAAGCTCAACTTCAGATATCCACCCGTCGTTTGGCGGAGATATTTAGTTCGTATTAGGTTCGATTCCTAATGGCGCTGGTACAATGGTGTTGCGGTGCTTCTTACTTTCTGGCAGCCCTATTAGCCGTAGGTTTTAAAGTTCCGTCGAACGGTATTGACGAGGGCTTAGGTTCGAATCCCGTGCAACGCATTGATTTGTGAAGCGAAATGTTCCCCGGTAGTCATAGTCCGAGGGCGGAGACCTGTTGGTTGTGATCGTGTTTGGCGGAGATATTTAGTTCGTATTAGGTTGGATTCCTAATGGCGCTGGTACAATGGTGTTGCGGTGCTTCTTATTTTCTCCCGTAGGACCGAGCTCGCCCAAAATGTCCTTCTAGCATGTGCGGAGACCAGAGCTTCCCAGAACCTTGGACGGTGTAGGAGGCCGATCATGGCGAGCGTAACAAGTCAGTAGCACATTTTCACGTTTAGACATCTTTAGTCGGATGCTAAATCTTAGATACCTTTACACTTTAAACGCCTCGTTCGGAAGGGAGCGGAGAGACCATTTTGCACCAAACTCAAAGAATCAGGTAGCAAGAAATAGCACATAAATATCACGACAAGTTGGGGAGGAATGCAATTTGAGATTGGTAAGCAGAGAGAAAGGAACCACTGGCTATGAAGGGCGAATCGTTTCATGGATATGTAACTCTTGGGTAAGAAAGAAAGGGAAGCGAAGTTCTGAACTATTCGTGCATTCATGACCTTGGCGTCGAGGAACTTTCCTCCCAGAAGGCCGAGATAAATCCAAGTATCTCCTTGCTCTTAGAGACAGGCAGGTCGTGACCTGCGTCAACGAATTCAAATCTGACACTGTTCTCCCCTAGAATTTCTGTAGCATCTGCAACCAGCTCGTCTTCGACAATGATTGCATCTTTGTGTCCAGCTATGATCAGTACCTTGCCGTTCTGCAAACCTTCTTTCTCAGTTCTCTCCTCCGTGGAGGCATTCTGTGCAGCCAATCGTTTGGCAATCCGTTGCCAGTCAGCATGTTGTCCGGTGATTGGCCCATATCGAATACTAGACATGAAGGATTTGATGTATCCTGGATGATTGTCAAGCTGCCATGGCTGAAGGAAATCAGATAATTCAACCATCATTGCGACTTGCAAGATGTAAACGTACTATGATTCCCGAGATCGTGATGTTAGGCCTAGTGTGTGACAAAGATGGTGGGGTGGGTATATCTTCTTCTCTCTCTTTTGGTATCTCCTCTCCAATAGCGGTTCCTATCGATGGCTTCTTTTTTAGCTTAGTAGGCCTTGCCGGTAGTTCTTCACGTCTCATTCGACCTATAACGATCTTCTCTAAAGTTGTTTCGTTGATCAATCCTGTATTGTAGAGTATTTTGTTCATCAAAGTAATACGGCTCTGGCGGATAAGACCAGCCGGAGCGAGGAGGACCAAGGAAGAAATAAGAAAAGGAAAGTAAGAAGTGAAATTGACGACGATTCCACCGCCTAGGGAGTAGCCAATCAAGGAGAAGGTCTCGCCATTGCCTGTCCATGATAGAGGAGACGAGGTCAGAGCTAAAAGGATTGTAGTGGTGTAGAGGCGGTTTGAATGGGGAGTAGGGACAGGTGTATCAGAATATCCGCGACCTGGAAGATCAAACATCATCACTCGACACCCCTTGTCAGCCAGGCCATGCGCAACGGCTCCCAATGCAATGCACGGATTCGATATCCCATGTACAAGTAACACTTTTCTCCCATTTTCTGGTCCCCATTCGTAGACTCTCAAGCTTCCATAGGGTGACTCGACATCTCTTGTACCTGGATAGGCATCCGGTGGGTATGGACAGCTTGCAGTCTCTTCAGGTGAAAGCTTTGGCAACAAGGTCTTGCTTGGGGAAGGCACAATTTGCTCATCTTGGGCTCCGCCAGTCTTTATCTTATAGAGCTTGAAACCGACGGTGATTGCGAGTTGAAGACCGAGCAGAGTAGCAGGAAGGGTCAATGGATTGCGGCGAACCCATTGCTCCATGCTTCAAGATCTCGGGTGAGCACTTTGGGCTGTTCAATAAAGTGACTCTTCACATTGCGTTCATCTAACACAATTTGTTGACTCCACAGAGTATTCGTGTAGGACATACTCCATTGGTCGAGGACCCTGAGGAGGCACTCTCGCACTGAGGCTCCCCGGGTGCCCGGGCACAAGGGTTCATTTGCTACATCAAGGCCGTATTATTGCAATGTAGATAGAACAATGGGTATAAGTGCAGGACTCTGCCGGTCCCCCCTCCTTACAAGTCCAGCAGGCTATAAATGTCTTAGCATCCGCAGTGCCTCATAATCGATAAGAGACAGCAATGCTGCCAGAAGTGGTCATACAGCGTCTCACGGTCAGAGACTCTAGTAGAGAGTGTCACATCAGATTGATCGAGGAGAGAGGAAGAATGACACCATGAGTGCTTTGATGTTTTGGCTATACATTCTGCACCTGTCTCAGATGCCAGATGCGGCTCTTGCTTGGCTTGTTTCATTCCTCAATCTCCTAATCCGAAGCGTCATATTCTGGGCTTGTTTCTGAGCGCATCTCACCGCAAGCATGGTGCTGCATGTTACATTCGTATCCTTTGTCTTTGATTCATTGTCTATGGCTCCAACTTGGCTTTGTCAGAAGCCTGCCTGCAGACAACTCTCCCCATCGATATCTTTTCTCTATGATTGCGATTACAAGAATGCCGACCGCTGCGCATCACTACAAAAACAAGAATGGCCACATTGAACGATCTAGCGTTGCGTTGATCAATGTTTGCAAAACATTGAACTCGCTGCCATGTTGGGGTTTTCTGAACTCTTGAAGTCCAATTTCGGCGAATCTGCCACACCCCTCACTTTGCCTTTAGAGCCCCGTCTGAAATCCGGCCAAAATGCTGCTACCGCTGCTCCTCCTGAATTCTTCGAAACACTTGTGGGAGAGCGACGTGTGCCTCGGGACAAGGACCCCAAGAAGCCCAATTATGAGATGATCAAGGATGCTCGTAAGGGTATTCTATCGGGATTCCTCCGGTCAGGCAAAATCTTTCGTGCTTCCGACTTCGTGGGGTATGCGAATCCCAAGACAGCAATTATCACCTTGGGCGACATTTACGACTTCGAAACTCGGTGTCTTGCGGCTCTAGACGACCAGCCAATCTCCCGGCCTCCCTTGAGCTCCATAGTCCCTTTCGGGAAAGCAGCTGACAAAGGAGCCGACGATGAGAAGAAAACCCTACGCAATTTGTTTTTCATTGCCTTAGCTCACGATGAGTTACCTTCCTTCCATTTCTGGACGAAACCAGGTGATTTGGATCCTGTGACCGCTGGACAACCGATCGACTGGGGCAAACATTTCGACGAAAATCCACCTTCGCCAACGACAAAAGCCAAGATTGCGATGCTAGAGAACGAGCGGAAAGAGAAGGTACAGCGCGGGGCTGGGGAGCAGCACAATACACAAAACAAACAGGCGCTTGGATTCCTAGATCGTTACAATGACATCAATTTGCCGGGTTTGGGAAGAGAGCCAACTCAAAGGCAACCTACTGATGACATCGACTCGGGTTCTCAAACAAGTGCAGCACCGATTTTCGCGCAATCCCCGCTTGAGGCTGAAGTCCTACTCCAATTCAACAGAGGAGGCATGTATCTCAGAGAATTTACCCACAGAGCTCTCTATGCCATGGCTTGCTGGCTGGTCGGGAATGAGGAAGAGGATGAGGAAGAGAAAGCGAAGGAGGGTCCAACCGAAATTTGGGACATGTTCCTGGATATCCTGGGTCCTGGGAAAGTTATTCGCGAAGAGAAAATTGTCTCTGTATCTCGGGCCTCAAATCGGAATTTTCAGGACAACATAAAACCAGTTTTTGGCCGGCCAGACAATAAGTTTCGGATTCGCTCCACGAGGTATCAGTCTTCGTGGAACCTGGAGTCAGGCTTTGACTCAGGTGGTGTGGGCGAACTGAAGTATGATCTGAAGATAGTGCGCCCAAACGTTGGCTACTGCTATTGCTCGGCAAATTGGCACAATACCGGAGATTTGTACTTGAACAATCTGCATTTCGAAAAGGCACTTAAATTCTTATTCGATTGGGACTCGTCTGCGTACCCGAAATCGAACAATTTGAGCCTTGATATACCCGGCCACGGCGCCTTCGGCCTCGATCGTAACTCAAACGTGGTGGTGGACGACAACATCCAAAAAATCTTTGCTGAGCTCTCGGGTACCCCAGTGAAATCGGATTCTCACCCTGTAGAGATTTTCATTCGCGACGTTTTCGAGGATGTAACAGACGGGTCCGACTCCCTAAGTACCAGTTCTCCTAGGCATGGGAATGCCAAGTCTGAGACGGGTCCCGGAGAAGTACCCGACGTGCTTCAAGCACCGTCAGGAGCAGGTCCACATGTTGATCAAGGATCCATAAACGCTTTGGGCATCCCTGATCAGCCACCATCAGATATCCTCGGTAGCTTGATCACTGGTCAACTCCCTGAACCTAGTTCCATCAAAGCAACAGAGGGTCGCGGAGGTCCAGATTTTCTTTCGATACATCCACGGTTGCTCACTAATGCTGAAATAAATGAGCTCAAAGATCGGTTGAAGATTGCAGAGGCGAGCGTTGTTGAGACTGATGGCCTACAAGAGCGGCTGAGAATTGCAGAGGAGAAGCTTTCTGAAATGAACAGTTTAGAGCAGCGGCTGAGGACCTCAGAGAGCAGAGCTAAGCTGAAATCCTCTTGTCCATTCTGTCCCCAGGACTGGGCAGGGGTGACGAAACAGGTAAAAATGCGCTAACCGTTGCAAACTTCATAATGCTGACTCTCCGTAGCAACAACAAGACCACCTTAAGCTACATCAAAAGAAGATTATTCGTCAGCCAGACCCGCAAAAGTGCCCGCAACCAAATTGTACGAGTTGGTTGGGTGAAAACCAGACAGAATCAAGCTATGAGGTAAGCCCAAGTGTCACGATTTGCAAGCCATCATCTGATGAAAACTAGGCCATTTCAGAACATCTGCGACTCCACATTGAAGAAGAACACGCTGAAGATGGCATCTGTCAACATCAACATTGCCACACGAACATGTATGCCCAGACGGCCAAGGTAAGGGTAATTATCCGGAGTTAGTACAGCGGCTGACAGCAACTAGCAACAAGAGGAGCATGAGTCCGTCCATCGCGATAATGAAGAGACCGAAGAGGAGCGTGATCGACTGCAAGAAGAGGTCAAAAATCTCGAAAGAATCGTAAAGGAGCGTGACCAGTTGCAAGAACAGGTCAGGGATCTTCGAGACACGGCAACGGAGCGTGACCAGCTGCAGCAACAAGTCAGGCACCTCCAAGACGCCGCAGACGAGTGGGACCGGTTACAGGAGGACCTCGTGAGTATCACAGCGGAGCGCGACTCGTTGCGAGACCGGGCGATGGAACTCGAAAGGCGTTCAAAAGCTGGTTCAGGCCTCGATGAAGGGATGCAGACGAAAGAACCGGTGACAGAGGCACAGGTGGATGAAGATCCCAAACAGCCAAGTCAATCTGAAGCTCCTAAGAAACTACGATACTGCAATGTCTGCTTGAAGAGCGTGGACAAGATGAGTGTTAACGTGAGACTCTATCCATCTAATTCGAGGCCTGTTTTAATCTCTGGTACAGGCCAAAACTAAGCATGCAGACAAATGCGAGACCAGCGTATCGGAATTCTTGTTATTAAATCCGGCAGAAGCAAAAGTCATCAGGGAGAAGCGAAACAACAGCCGCGACGTCGTCAGGCCGCAAGCACCAGAGGGTCCGAAAGAAGAAAGGGAGATGCCTAATACAGGGGAGAAGAGTAAACAGAAAGCTTCAGCTACAGCTGCCCCATTGGAAAGTGGGCAGGACGAAGCAGAAGATGCGAACGCAGCTCAAGAGCCAGAGGCCAGCAAGGCCACAGGTCGTAAAAAACCAAAGCGCAAATTCGACACATTCAAACCTCCAAAGGAAGATGAGTCAAATAGCGAAGACCTCGAGTCTCCCAAGAAGAAGCCTAAGCTCAAGGCGAAGGCACCCAAAGCCGAGAAAAGAGAAACCGCGCCTACGAGAAGGTCTGCTAGGGGCAAGGACATATATGAACCACCTGAAGAGGAAGAGGATGTGGAGGAAGCATACGACGAGCCTTCCTCATCAGCAAAGGGAAGCAAGAGGAAGAAGAGGATGGCTCCAAAGAAGACGAGAACAAATAAATAGCCTTCAGAATACTTCAGATGGGCGAATCGATGGACGTTGAATATGTGGGGAGCAGGCTGCTTCTCGTGTGTATGTTAGCATTGAAACGGTAGTATCTTAGCTAAGTTAGTATAAGAATGTTTGGTAGCTACGACAACATTCACTTTGACCAACATATGGGCCCTGCATACTTTGCCACCAAACTTGAAGCAACCACTAAAGTAAACAATTACATCCTCCCACCTTCCTTCGATGTCCAACTCATTTAGCTCCATTTGCACCTACCCCATTCGCTCCGATCTGTTCGCTCAAGCCATTCACCCCAACGTTCCTCTCCTCGCTCTAGGCCTCGCCTCAGGCCATGTTCAACTCCAGCGCCTCCCTTCCTCAGACCCCAAGGAGGCGCGCAATAGCACCATCGAAACCGCATGGCGTACGCGTCGTCATAAAGGAAGCTGTCGCAGCTTATGCTTCGATCATGATGGGGAGCATTTGTTTTCTGCTGGGACGGATGGGATTGTGAAGGTTGCGGCGACAGAGACGGGGCAGGTCGCGAGTAAAATCGCTGTACCGCTACACAAGTATATTTACACCCCCACTTGGTTCATGCGCTTCGATTGAATTTTCTAACGTGTCTGTGGGCCATAACAGTAACTCAATTGATCCACCTTCCATCCTCCACGCCCAAACGCCCCAAACCCTCCTCCTCTCCACGGACTCCTCCGCCGTCTACCTCTACGACCTCCGCGCCAACTCCACCCTCGCATCCTCCAACCCACAACAAACGCACCATCCACACGACGACTATGTTTCCTCTATGACACCACTACCGCCAACTGAAAACTCCAGAAGCGGACTCAGCAAACAATGGGCTTCCACAGGCGGCAGTACCATAGCGATAATGGACATACGAAAAGGAGTGTTGATTAAGAGCGAGGATCAGGGAGAGGAAATACTGAGCTCTTGCATTGTGGATGGGAAGCTGGTGGTTGGGAGTGAGAAGGGAGTCCTACGGATATGGCAAGTGGGGTCGTGGGACGATAATGAACAGACCGTTGCTGTAGTGGGGAAGGGGGCTAGTGCTGATGTGCTGGCCGCTATGGGGGAGAATCCAGTGGTGGCAGTGGGAATGGATGATGGGTGCGTCAGATTTGTGGATATGGGCAGGACAAAGCCGAAGGTACTACATGAGACGGAGGTGAGACACGATGAGGTGGAGGGGGTGTTGGGTTTGGGGTTTGAGATTGGGGGAAGGATGATTAGTGGGGGTGGACAGATTGTCAAGGTTTGGGAGGACAATTATGGATTGGATAATGGAGAGGACGAAGAGGATGAAGTCGAGGAAGTGGGTGCTAGGAATGGCAAGAGGGCCAATGGGCTTGACAGTGATGAGGATGACCGCGGAGCTGATTCGGTGGAGAGCAGTGAGGAAGAGCAGCGCAAGAGGAAGAAGAAGAAAAGGAAGCGAAATAAGGGTAAAGCCCAAAGTGGTGTGCAGCATGTCATGAGTTTCAAAGGCATGGATTGAATTGCTGTGCTCTCGACATGCCACATCCAGCTTTTAGAAATTCACCTACCTCCTGACCCAACCAGCTGAATGCCCCCAGCTCATATTTGGCCACGACCGATACCACAAAATAGCAAAACCACCCGCAACCGTCCGGGTCTATGGACAAATCAGACGAGGCTCCGCCTATAACACGCCATACTTTGTCTGGTCTGATCATCTGCCCAAGAAGTAAGGGATCTATGGACAAGATAGGATGAAGCATGTCTTCATGAAAGAGAAAACCATACCTTGTCATACTGGAGGGTATGCCTAAGGAGTAGGCATGACCAAAGCAGCAGCACAAGCGGCTTGACAAGATCCGAAGGCTGCATTGCAAGCTAAGACTGCAGGAGGGGCAGCAGCTCCGGCCGTCACGCCCATGATTGCTCCAGCAGCTGCGTAGCAAGCCACGGCGACGCCTGCACATCCTGCTTGGCAGATACCATAGGCGGCGGGGCCGGCGAGGGCGGAAGTGATTATGGTGGTCATTGGGATGAGCTTGGTGAGACGCATGGTGATGTTTGTCGTTGTTTGATGGGAGTGGTGTGGTGTGGTGTGGTCGGATGTGGGTTAGGTGTGTATGGAGGCTGAATGGTTCAAGTGAGGGAGGTTGAGGCAGTGCGGTGGAGGTGAGGAGGAGATGTTTTGAGGGATGTTAAATGAGAAGTGAGAGATGAGAGATGAGTTGACGGCTCAAGAGGATCGCGAGTTAGACTAATGCAGCTCTCTGCTTTTGGCGTTTCGGAAGGTCTGTCCGTCCCATGAACTACGATGGTATTCTGTTACCCCAACTCCTCTCTTCAGTTGAACAAGGCTGACGTTACCATATTCACAGCACGAGGCCTACCAATACGCCCACCTGCATATGTGCATCCAATGGGAACCATCTATATTCATGTAGTCTGAATCCTCTAGACTGACGAGTACCCACGATAGCCACGTAAGCCGGCAATAAATCATCTGTGCGTAGTAGGCCACAGCGACACCTGTCTCGCGGGCTAGAGTGGTGGTGATCACGATGATGAGCACGGGATGAGTTTATTGAGACGCATGGTGAGGAAATTGGGGTTGTTGTGAATTGAGTGGTGGAAGGCTGATCTATAAAAGGCTTTGGGGATGTGATGAGTGTGAGATCGGACTTTCAAGGAAGTGGCAGAGGCAATGGGGATGGCCTTTGAGACGTCAATACCGCTTTGTAGCCAGTATTGCATTCTGGTTGAAACTCAGGTCTGAGAGTTGTTCTCGCAAGATAGAAAAGAAGGGATCATGAACCGAGTCGTAGAGCGTGCAAGGCTGCAGAATCGCCGAGGCCTACCAAAAATGAGCACCTGCATACGTGCGTCCAATGGGAACACCTCTTGATGATTCAGGCTAATGCAGGCCGCCTTACGCTCCTTGGAGATGATGGGCATAAGAGTTTTTCTTCATCGTCCATGCATTCTATGCCAGCTGCAGCGAAAATCAAGTATTTCAAGGCTCCCTACGTGTGCAGACAGACTTCGATGTCTTCTCCCTCGAATTCCAACCTCGACGGGACTCTCGAGCAATCACAAGAGAATTGATTTCGCAGCAATGGCTGCAGAGGACATGAGGAGCAGTGCGAGTATACGCACCCTCCAATGGACTTTGTTCCCCAATATCTTCCACCCATGCTGCAACGCCTCAGCACCTAACGACAGAGCCTGTCAGAGAACCTTTTACTCCGAGATTCGTGACATCGCTACGCAACATTGTATACCACACATAGATTGCAGACCATCCCACGGAGACTGCCTTTCGAGATGCTCGCTTTTACCTCTTTCATTTCAGTCGCAGGAGCCATTAGGAGTTTCGAGCACTGGCTTTCTCTTTTATCTTCGGTTTGGCGTTGAGCCTCCATTTTTTTGGCCGCAACCTGTTCGTTCAGTGTACAACCTTTTACAATGATGCCTCGATCAATGATCCTTGCTATACATCCTCTTCGTCCTAAGAACCAACAACGAACGAATGCAGCTCATCCCGAGTTGCTGGATCGGTACATTTCCGTAGCGGATGGGGCTGCAGCTCTTTCAACGACTGTGTCATCTTCTTCACGTTCTCCATCCAACTCGCCTGCATCGTCGTACTCACCCGCCTCGACGTCGGGATCAGTGCCCGCGGTATGGGAGATAGCACCGCTAAGATTGCCTGGGCCGTGTCCTTGTTGACCATTCTCCCACTTGTGTATGTGGCGTTCAATCCTGGCCTCCTTCGTGAGCCGCGGCTGGACCACGCCAGTACTCCCAAGGGCCAAAAAAGCCGCAAAGAGCAATCGAGGTTTCTCCTATTTGCACTGTGTTCGTTGCTGTATATCTATCCGTTCATGAGCAGGATGATGGAGAGTTTTGGATGGAGTGGGGTAGGTGCAAAAAAGGTTAACTCATTTCAACAAGTGAGTGGAATGTGATCGAGACAGCTTGTACTGCAGGTGCTAATGCAGTGTCAAATCAGGAGATCCTTGCCATGGATTCTTTCAGTGTGATAGGATCTGTCTTTATCCGTCTGGCGGCATTGACTGAAATCATCTGGCTTGCAGTGCAAAGGCACCACAAAAAATCCCGGCTTGTTCAACGAGTCCGCAGGTTCTGGTCCAAGAACAGTCCTCGGCTGTTTCAGTTATCGATCATGCTCTTCATTGCGGTACCCATCATCGCGATGAGCCAACCGTGGCCTGTCTTCGAATTGCGGAGTTTCCAACAACAGATCGCTCAGAACGCGGAAAATGACGACTCGGACAGCCGGTGGACATTTGGTCAGATAGCGGCGTTGACGCTAATGGCCCCGTTGTGGTTGAGTGTTGCTTCGCCTGGCTGTAGGATTGAGGGAAGAGGGGTGACCTCATGGGCAGCGAAATATCACACGCCATCCTGACACCATCGTCATCGAACACTCCGAGCACCTTCTTCTACTACTCGGGACTTTCTTCAAACTTGAAACAGAATATCAGGAGTGTTTTAGAACACTATGAAACAAGGCAGGACTGGCTCTGAGACTGGATCAACCGAGCTCACCAATGGATTGGCTTACTGGCTTACAGTATGGGTCGCGGCTCAGTGTGCTAAGTCGTTCAACTCTCAGGATTCGTACCATTTGTCTTTGCAGTTGCTCTATTTTACGTGGGAATGAGAGGATTTTTCCCCACTTCGCAGGCGCGGCTGTGGTATCAAATACCTTCACTGGGGGTTTCGTAGAGTCTTGCCTATCCTTGCGAGGAACAGCATGTTGAGGACCTGCAGATTGGGGGAAAGAGTTTGGAGTTCCAGTGTGGATATGATCTTTCTCAAATTCGGAAACATCAGATATGAGTCTCGGAAGGTCCTTGGAGTCTCAAGATGTGCAAGATGCTCAGTCACTTTAATGTGTTCACGGTTTTAATCAGCTAAAATTAATGCTAAGTTTGTAGGCAATGTCCAACAATCTCACTCACCCCAACCTCTTCCCTTCTCAAGGGCTTCCCTCCCCCGGCTTCTCAAAAACCGGCTTCCAAAAATCATACCACGAGGAGCGTCTATTGAGTCCCGTCCGTCCACCCTCCGTGCTCACGGGCGACGACTGCGATCTCGGACTCGCCGGCTCCGTACGAGCCAAGGCCGCTTTCGAACGCGTTCCGGGACTGACGGAACTGGACCTCTTCGGCCGATGCGCAAACCGTTGAGGGATCGGGGGAGGCGGGTACGGGAAGTCGACGGCGGGCTCGTCGGTCGGATAGACGCTGCTGGCCGGCCTCGGCTTGTGGAGCGGCGCCGGTGTGCCGGGGGGAGACGGGTATGGGTAAGTGGTCGGGTTGAAGGACCGGTCTTGCTGACGGCGCTGTTTCTTGGAGGGTTTGGCTCCGGGGAGGTCGGGAGCGAAGGGGGCTGGGGCTGTCCTTGATGCTGTCGATGCCGACGAGGGTGCGTACGGGTGCTTCGTGCCCGGTTTGCGGAGGTAGGATCGGTTGTAGTCCATGGCTGGGAGGGTCGGGGAGTCTTGGTAGTATTTGCTGTCTTTGAGCGGGGGTATGGGCCGGAATTCCTCCTCCTCCTCCTCCTCCTCTTCCGAGTCTTGGAGTGTGATACCGAGTCCGATTGGCCTCTTGGATAGGGGCGTGGTCGCTCGTGTCTCGTACGAGTCGTCGGAGTAGAGATGATCACTGTCGTACTCCGAGATGGGCACAGCGTGACTGGCTAGCGAAGCACGAGAGCTATGGTCGTTGAGCCTTGACGCCGGCTTCGGCTTTGATGTGGCTTTGCGAGAAAACTTTGGTGACGGCGGCAGCTCCTTCGGCGTAGTCGGGCTTCGGCATGCTTTGCACATCCACAACCCATTACGGGCATATCCGGTATCAGGGGAATCTGCACCGCAGACGGTGCATTGGACGGGGCAAGTGTCTTCCTGTTGCTGGCAAGCTACGCAGACCCACAGGTTGGTAATATTGTCGCGGTAGCCTCCGGGGCTGTTGGTGGACGCAGTCCCGCAGATGTAACATTTGGGGCCTTTCGCTTTCTCGGCCTCTTTGGCTTTCTTGATCGCTTTTGCGGGATCGAGGACTGATGAGAAGTGGCTGTTGCGCACCAGGTCGGCGTCTTCACCTGGTCCGGCGTAGGTCCCTTCCGTTTCGCCCAACAGAGCGGACGGCGCGTTATGCTCCTGGTGAAGGAAGTCGGAAAACTGTGTATTGCGATTGAACTTGTCCTTCTGGCCACGAGCAGGCGAAGGTCCGGCGCGATAGTTGTTTGAGGGGGTGTGCTGAAGATGAACGCTGTTATGTACTGGAGGTAGCTGAGCGATCTTGACGGCGTGCTTTTGAACCTCACCTCTCTTCTTGTTGTAGATGGGAACTGGCTTCCTTGCTATGCCTGGCTGGGAGTCGGCTGCATGATCTTGATCTGGTGGCGACGGGGCATTTCGAGGAGGCTCACGTCGGTTTGTTGAGCGACCGCGAGATGACTCGTCCCTTCTCACGGTGGCCTGGCTCCTGGCGATCTCCTCGCCCCTTTTCTGTCTTGCTTGATCTGCTTTCTTCTTAGCTTGTTGGTCCTTCCAATTTCGGTACAGATAAATGAGCTCGCCCCACGGCGTATGACGTTGAGCGATGTACTCACGCATGTCTTCTCTGTCTGTAGCCTGTCTTCTCACTGCTTCCGGTGATGGGGTAACTGCTGGCCTGGGCACTTGACGGGCCTTGCGTGATGAAGAGGGAGTTGACTTGGGTTGTCGTGAAGTTGACGTGTTGACATTATGTGACTTGCTGGATTTGATCTTAGCTCGCCGTTTGTCCATGAAGTCATCTACCCACTTCCATAGCAAAAGGAACTCGTCTCCAGCCTTGTAGTGCTTAATCTCCCCGAAACAGCCTGTTTGTATTTGATCGTCGTCGTCAGGTTTGGTACGATCCACGGGACCTCGGGAGTTGTGGAGTCCGATCGACCTTTGGGGTTTTTGATGCTCGGCCGGCGGCATCGACTGTTGTTGGTATGTTGAAGAGGGCTCTGTGGTACGTGGCGCATAGAATTCTTGGAATCCGTCGTTGATGGAGGACGCGCCGGGCGCCATGATGATGTACTGCGAATTGATACTGCCTGTGTGAGTATATCAACGATGATATGATTGCAGCGCAAGGTGGTTGGGTTGTTGAAGGGTTGGTGAAGGGTTGAAGAGCAATGTGGCTTAAAAAGCAACAAAGAGGTGTTGTTACCAACAATCTATGAACAATGACTTGCTGGATAAAGAACAAAGATTACATCATGGGACGCACAAGATCTTGGTTGAGTCACCATGTAGTGACAAAGGGACAACAAAGCACTGGAAGTTGTGATCAGATTTGATGAGCATAGACCACAGATCGGTCAAGATGAGAAGGGGTGAAGATAATAGTATTGATAATTATTGTAACATCAGAGTATCATCCCACGTAAATAAAGTCCTTCAGTCCAGCTTCCACAATGGTAACAAATACCTTAATCGAATACAACAGTGACGCATCCAATCAACGCCTAGGGTAAAGAGGTTAACACATGCCAGGTAAAATGAACACTTTAAAGGAGCATACCTAAACCAAAAACGAAGCGTAGCTATTGATCCTTCTTGGTGTTGTTGATCATAGTACAAAAGCGAATCCAGTAATGAGAGTCACCAGTACAGTTATGAAGGATGAGATCTCGATCGCCGAAACTAGGCTCGCAGCACCCTTGAAGGGAACAGTGCTGTTACCGTTGGAGGCTGGGGCGCCACTCGCAAGGGCGACCTGGCCAGCCTGAGATGGAAGTGGGTAAGATGCAGGGGCTCCGGCAGACGATCCAGCCGGAGCTGCGGCGCCATTCTCGGCGGGAGATGCAGCGCCATTCTCGGCAGGAGATGCAGCACCACTCTCGGCGGGAGATGCAGCGCCACTCTCGGCGGGAGCTGCAGCGCCACTCTCGGCGGGAGCTGCAGCGCCATTCTCGGCGGGAGAGGCAGCACCACTCTCGGCAGGAGATGCAGCACCACTCTCGGCGGGAGATGCAGCGCCACTCTCGGCGGGAGCTGCAGCACCAGGAGCTACGGCAGCATTTTCAGCGTTGGCGGGCGATGCGGCACCGGCAGCGGCAGGAGCAGCAGGGGCACCAGCGGCAGGGGCGCCAGCAGCAGCAGGTGGTGCGGCACTTCCGGGTTTGGCTAGCGCAGTTGGGACTGTGGGGGCCGGTGCTGGAGCAGCGAGAGCGGAAGCGAGAGCGGGGCCGGGCGTGGTCTGCGCATACTGTGACTTGCCTGCTTCGCAGACAGAGCATGGCACAGTCGTTACAGTGAATCCTTGTGGAACATAGCCAGATCCTCGTGCAAGACCGGTGCTTGGGCAGGGTTCGGTGACAGTGTAGGTTGCCTCCGCAAGACCGGTGGGGCAAACCTGGAGGAATTTAGTCGTGTACGTCGTGAGAGATCCACCGGCAAAAGTCGTCATACCCGCCGCCTCGCATGGCGGACAGTAGGTTTCTGTGACGGCGGCCGTTACGATACCCCCGGAGGAGATCGAGCAAGTGTTATAATATTCAGTCCTTGTTGACGTCGAGTTCTGCGCCGTGGCACCGGCTGCCAGAAAGGCGGCGGCGATAGCTGTCTGCTTCATGGCGATTATCGGGCCAACGGATTATTGGTCGAGGGGGTTATGATGATGCGATTGAACGGGCTGATGGCTTTGGATGGAACTTGGATGGGATAGAGTTTCGATGCGAAAAAAGAGCGACTGTAGGAAAGCTAAATGGTTTTGCAGCAAAGACGAACAGATGCAGGGTCAAGAGCGTGGGGGAGCAAAGTTGAAGACTCGAAACGGCAGTCGAGTTATAAGTGATGGCTGGGAGACGTGCTGTTAATTGCATATCTTGGAGATCCCAAGCGAGGAATGCCAGGCACGAAAACATCACAACAAACTGCAGGAATGAGAGATTGCCAGTTTTAGATGATGTTGAAAGAAAAGTTAGCCGTATTCATTCCCGAGCCAGGCCGCAAGCGATCGAATTTATATTAAAAGCACGAACGAACGCGTGATGCAGCAGACACGCCATCTTTCCTGTAGTACTTGGCATTGAACGCATCTAATGAGTCGACACAAGACTGAACAACTGACAACTGAGAACGCGAACTAAACACCCAGACTGAAAGCATGTAGCCCATCTATCGACATTCCCATCCCATCGCCCTTAACTAAAAAGACTCATCGAGAAGGAAACTTCCTATTTATCCGGGCTTTGAACTTGATCTCCGGAACCACTGTAACGCGATGTCACATGGCAACACATTGCTGTAGAATCCATTTCGGCTAAACAATGGTCGTGGCTGGTTCCGTTGCTTTTTTGATGCGGAAGGAAAAGAAATTGAAAGCAGATTGTGATTTTATTTTCATCTTCAAGACGCTAATGACGCGCTAAGCCCGAATGAGTTACATTCGACGCGTCTGCCGAGCTTGGTAAGATCAGCTACATTACTAAAGTACTCATTTTCTTGGTGCTCTAACTATCTGGTATCATCAAGACCAAATGCTGCTCCGCTCCCGATGAACTCTCAAGCAAATGCACAGTTTTCCCCCAACTGATGTCCATGTAGAATAATACGATTTCGAAATGCAATAATATCCCACGGCAATGAGGCATTTTCTGTTCGATTCCAGCCTCATATGATTAATTATCGACCATGATCTTGACATTTTTCTCTGGCTCAGGAATCACCTTGTCCTCCTCCTTTCCCTTCAGAGACGGAAGCTCCTTCATTGCGTCATCCATGATCTTCAAGGCTTTCTGAATTTCCTGTTCAGTGATGACAAGCGGAGGCGTGAGGCGAATGATATTCTGATGTGTCGGTTTCGCCTTCGAATCATCAGCATCTCCACTATTCTTCACATGGGCAATCCTCAGAGCTCTGCCCACCAATAAGCCCTTCTCCTTCATCAGCATACACAGATCCCAGGCACTATGGCCTCCTGTCTTCGTCTCGTCGATGACTACGGCATTGAAAAGACCTTTGCCTCGGACCGTCTTTATCATTGGATTGTTGAGTTTCTCAATCCCATTGCGGAATAGCTCGCCCAGTTCTTGGGCACGGTTGACCATATCCTCATCTCTGACTATTTCCAGAGCTCGAATAGCGACAGCACAACCAAGTGGATTTCCACCGTACGTTGACCCATGAGTGCCAGGCTCGATCGTCAGCATGATGTCTTTCGAGCCCAGGACACACGACACTGGGTACATGCCCCCGGAGATTGCCTTGCCCAGAAGCACCAAGTCAGGCTTGATACCGCTCCACTCATGGCATAACAGCTTGCCAGTCCTTGCAATACCACTCTGAATCTCATCACAGATCATGAGTACGTTGTGTTTGTCACAGAGGTCTCGAATGTCCTTGAGATAGTTATCGGCAGGCACAACGATCCCTGCTTCGCCTTGGATAGGCTCGACCAGGAAGCCTGCGATTTTGTGCCCATGTGCCAAAAATGCAGACTTGAGTCCATCAATGTCGTTATAGTGAAGATCCTTCCCTGTCTTAGGACAATGAGAGCCAAGATTCGGCACGAAAGGGCCATAATTGTCTCGAGATTCAGAATCAGTGGACATGGAGATTGCGGAGAACTAAAAGAGGTCTATGAGCACCCAGAATCGATTCACATGATTAAAAAGATCGCTTACTGTCCTGCCATGGAAGTTCTCCGTTACACTCAAGACCAATGCTTCATTTGGTGGGATGCCTTTCGTCTTGTAGCCCCATTTCCTTGCGATCTTTACGGCTGTCTCGACCGCTTCGGCCCCAGTGTTCATTGGCAGGACCATATCAAATCCGAAGAATTTGGTAACAAATTCTGCAAATTTAGGGAAGACATCGTTATAGAAGGCTCGCGAGCTCAGTGTCAGCCTTGATGCTTGTTCAATCAAGGCTTTGACCAATTCTGGATGGCAGTGGCCTTGATTGACAGCGCCATAAGCCGAGAGAAAGTCGAGATACCTACGCATCTTAGAGTCAGCGTGACTCCTTTGGGCCAAACACTTGGTTCAAAAGACAAATCGGGGAAGTAAGAGGAGCTTTTGCATTTGAAAAATGTCTCGCCAGTCGAAGTCTGGTACCGAATAGGGAAGTCGGCTAGGAAGATCACACATACTCGTTGCCCTCAGGATCCCAAACAGAACAGCCTGCAGCTCTGGAGAAGACGATGGGAAGCGGATGGTAGTTATGGGCCGCGTGGGTGTGTTCACTGCTAATGGCTTCGTTCGTCGAGGCAGCGTGATATTTGGATGGATCTGGGGTTCCTGTTGGGTGGAATGAGGGCGCGGTTGCTTTCAATGTGGTACTATTAATGTTGCCATCTGCATGGTTATTCGTGTGAAGAGAAGCCGCTGGTGCCATGTTGGGCGTGAATGGATTGCTTTTGGGTCTCGTTGGGTTTCCAAACGACAAAACACTGAAAATGGAGGAATGTTTTTGTACTTGGAAGCAGAGAGGAGTACCAAGGGGCGAAAGATGTGGCTTTCTAGCAGGGTGGGGGTGGAGAGAAGAGTTTTTCGTGTAGGAGGCCTTTGAGTGCAATTGGTGGCCTTTCAATGGGTCATAAGCCGTAAATGTAGGGGATTTCTTGTAAGTTTTCAACAGATTCGTGTGTACCTGCTTTTAGAGGAGTAGAGGCTGCATGTAGGCGACGGCCTCTCGGTCTTTTGGTGGGGCTCGTGGGGTTCGTAGGGCTCATTCTCATAGGGCTCGCGGGGATTACCTTATCTCCAACGGCCACCATCAGCCAAGCCCTCTTGGCTTGGCAAGTACCTCAGTTGTCCCGCGAGTCCTCATTTGCGCCGTGTTCCCCAAACTTCATTACCCTGGGCATGAGCATTCGCCCAAGGCAAATGCGAGGCAATGTCATCGCCCCCGACGACACCCATATCGCAGGCCTCAACCAAGTTTGGCCTCGACAATTCCAGCTACCTCGATGACAACAAGAGTTTTCGGAGACACGCCTTAGAACGAGTCAAAGAGGTGTCCGTTTCGCAAGACATATTTTTATTTCTGCTCGCATTCAGGATTCTTAACGCGTTGAGTATCAAGACCTTCTTTCAACCTGACGAATTTTTCCAATCGCTCGAGCCAGCATGGGAGATAGCGTTTGGAGCTGAGAGCGGAGCATGGATCACCTGGGTAAGCAAACACACAAACAAGCCATGAATGACAATTGCTAAGGGCCGGCGCAGGAGTGGAGACATCACCTTCGTTCTGCGATTCATCCTGCAATCTTTGCCGCCGTGTATAGGCTGTCGTCAGGCCTCTCCTGGGTCCTGCATCTGTCTCCCACATACCGCGCCGACCTTCTAGTAGCCGCGCCAAAAGTAACCCAGGCCATCTTCGCTGCGCTGGGGGATTACTACACGTGGAAACTTGGGGAATGTGTCTACGGATCAGGCAGTAATGAAGCATGGGCGGCTGTATGTAGCGCCAATGATATCCACTTTGGACGAGTCAGAGCGTCAGCTGATTGCTAGGGTCTCTGATTCTATAGCTCGCCCTCACGGTTTGCAGTCCATGGCAGTGGTTCTGCTCGACGCGCACGCTTTCCAATTGCCTCGAAACAACCATGACGGTTGTTGCGCTGAATTTCTGGCCTTGGCAGTGGGCGATGGACGCTGAAGAAGACGATGAGATTGATAATGACGGTCTGCGCATAAACGAGAAGCAAAGCAATGTTGACGAGAAGGCAAAGTTGGTGACCGGTTCCTGAGATCGCAAGCAAAATCCTGACTCGAAAAATAGACTTCGTCGCTGTCTGTTACTTGCTGCTTTGGCCTGTATACTACGACCAACTAACATTCTGATTTGGATATGCTTTGCTACCTTCGCGCTATTGCGTATCACGACGCATGGAAAAATGCTGTCGTTACCTTGGGAGGGTATGCAGATATGGGTCCACATCTCCTCTCTGTCTTTTCTCCCTGCTACTAAGCAGGAGCGCAAGGTCTTGCTGACAGAGGCCTGTCTTTGCGGGTAAGTTTCTCGTCGTAGTCAACCTAGCGTGGCTCACCAACTCTCCAGGTCTTTAATGTTGATGCTTTCCACACTTGTTGACCGTCTCTACTACGAACAATGGACATTTCCCCCCTTTCGGTTCCTCTATTTCAATATCGCACAATCCCTCGCAGTATTCTACGGCAGAAACGACTGGCACTATTACCTATCGCAAGGATACCCACTGCTTTTGACGACTTTCCTTCCATTCGGCTTGATCGGCATCTGGCAATCCCTCTTCCCTCCCGAGCATCCTCCCCAATACCTCAACGACTCCACTTCTACGAAAAACATCAAATATCAACTCGCCACGACAGCGGTCCTGGTTCCGTGTGTATTGTCATTCATTCCTCATAAGGAGGTCAGATTCGTCTACCCTCTCCTCCCTCTTCTTCACATACTCGCTGCGGTACCCTTCACGACGTTTTTCCTTCCTGGTGTCTCCCTAGCCATTCCGCGGTCTTCACAATTCACAGCCAAGCGTTTTCTTCTTGCCCTTCTGTTCATCGTCAACATCAGTATCGCGATTGTAACGACAACATCGCACCAAACCGCCCCACTTACAGTTATGACCTATCTCCGCAACCAACACACCAAATACTATCTCAGCCAGCCACCTTCCGAATTTCTCGCGCCTGCACCATCTACGATGACTGTTGGCTTCCTGATGCCTTGCCATAGCACGCCCTGGCGGTCTCAGCTTGTCCATCCTTCCATGAAAGCCTGGGCTCTGACATGCGAGCCCCCTGTCAACATGAACGCCTCCGCTCGAGCCAACTATCTGGACGAGGCTGATCAATTCTATGCTGACCCTAAGCAATTCCTTGCTACAACATTAGGAACCCCTCCCACCCTGAAGAAACGACAAGCCTCATGGTTCGGTTGGTTCGGCACCCGCAAGCGCCGGAAGAATGGATTTGGCAGAGAAGACATGATTGAAGCAGATGCGTGGGATGGCAGGGAAGGTCGAAAGAGCTGGCCTGAGTACGTTGTCTTCTTCGAACAGATGGAGCCAACGATGAAGGAAGTTTTGACTGGAAGTGCATACAATGACTGCTGGCGGGGTTGGAATAGCTGGGGCCATGATGACTGGAGGAGGAAAGGCGATATGTTAGTGTGGTGTTTGAGGAAACAAGGGGATAAGGAGAGAAGCAAAGGCCTGCTTTGGTAAGGCGATGAGACATGGCATGTATACATAACAATGGCTTTGGCACGAGATACCAATACTGTAGCGGATACATTCTACTGGACACAAAGGACCTGTCAATTCCTTCGGCTGTGCAGGTTGCTGACCTAGGTTGCCTCGTATGTTGCAAAATGAATTCCCAGCTGAAACCTTGGCCCTGCACGGCTTCCCAGCCCTAGGTAAGCCTCAATAATGTGTTTTTCCCACGACATTTCCTTCTTCTTCTTCTTCTTCTTCCTCTCTTCCCTTCTTCCTTCACAGAACACCTCACACCGAATACTGTTAGATTCCACCCTGAGTGACAGAAGCTCAATTACAGCGAAGAACGCTTAAGATTAAAGGTACTTACCCTTCTATATGATTTATCACTAAATCAGTCTGATTGTTCGAAGACGCTCAGAGAGCTTTTCGAGAACTGCTACCGAACGGGCTGTCGAAGTAAGCTCGAAGTGTTATAAATAAGGGCTTCGAGCTTGCTTCGGCAGCCCGTTTGATAGTAATCCTCGGAAAACTCTCAGAGAGTCCTCGAATAATTAGAGTGATTCTAAATAGTAGGATTTGATTCTTAGGGGGAGACCCCCTAGAACCCCTCGAACCCTTCGGGGGCTCTTCGAGAGCTTTTGCCGAAGGGGCTCTTCTCGTAAGCTTAATAATTCATATAAATTTGAGTTTTTTAGTTATATCTTCACGAATACTTTATCAAATTTCGTCTACGCTATATTATTCAAACGCGTATAATTAACTCTATAACTCTATAAACTTATATTATTATTATATTACAGATAACGTGAAAGGAATTAAAGAAGGTAAATTTGAAGATTTTGAAATTCTTTTCCAGCTTCCTCTTTGGGACGTATCCGCGTGTACCCGTGTTTAGCTTAGAGATGATGAGGTTTAGCGTAAGGATAACGAGATCCGAGGATCTGATTGGTCAACCTTAAATTTATGGTTGTCGTGATTTCAAAGCAAGCTTTCCAATTACCCCAGCACTACGGTACTCTATGGCTCGGCTACAGAGGCACCATCTTACAGCAAGCTGGACCAGCAATGTTAGCGTCATGCTCTACGCCCGCTGCTTGGTACGAGTCCATGGATAAGTCAAGCGATCCTAAACCAAAATCGGTGGGGGTACTGATCTTGTAGCTATTTATTTTCAGATGCTGCGGTTTGACCTCCTCGTCCATGGGGGGCGCCTACTTGCCCGAGGTCGAATGTTCAACGGGATGAAAGGTTGAGCAATTACAAATGATGCTTTTCAATCAACTCCAGTGAATCCAAGGCAACAAAGGAGACGTAAAGGGAAAATGTCCGGCTTCTATTTCCGAGAGCGAACGCCGAGGACTGTTCCGGAAAAAGTTACCTCTGATTTTAGTTTTCGGTGGGGAACTTAGTCTATTTATTTACAAGAATATCATCATCCTACAGGCTTCACCGAATATCTTCCGTCCTTGAAGACATCGCCAGTCCCATAGGCTTCTCCCGAAGCCAGCAATAACCCCCTCATAGAACCATGGCGGAATCAGGCAAGCAAGAGAAGGAGTACGCTTCTACAGATCCCCTTGGAGTTGCCAACCAGACAAACTCATCCGAGCCTGTCGCCACAGCACCTCTACAATATGTAGGATCCGAGAGCGATCTCTCGGATTCGGATCAAGGGCAGAAGGAGGATGGTCAGCCAGACGTCCATAGGACCGCCACTGCAACTACGACTACCTCAACCGTGACCGTGGTATCGCAATCGGAGGAAAAGAAACCATGGTACAAACGTCTGAATCCATTGAAGAAATCGATCAAACCTCCAATACCGAAAGAAAGGAGGGTGTCAAGGGAATACGGGGCCTCCTTCCTCAGTCTGTTGACCTTTCAATGGATGGCGCCACTCATGAGTACGGGGTATCAACGGACACTGGAGCTCAACGATATTTGGCTGGTCAATCCGAATCGCGCATCTCCCGTCCTCTCAGACAAACTCAGTGCTTCGTTTCAGAGGCGAGTGGCTCGCGGCGACAAGTATCCCCTTTTATGGGCCATGCACGAGACCTTCAAATTCGAATTCTGGCTCGGAGGGATTTGCCAACTGTTCGCCAGCATCTTCACGGTCATGTCACCCTTCACGCTTCGATATCTAATCGCTTTCGCCACCCAGGCATACGAAGCGCAAGTCGACCATAAACCGGCACCTCACATCTCCAAAGGCATAGGATTGGTCATTGGCATTACGGTCATGCAGATGTGTCAGAGCTTGGGAACAAACCACTTTATCTACCGAGGCCAGATGGTGGGAGCGCAGTCGAGAGGCACATTGATAACGGTCATTTTTGAAAAAGCAATGAAGATCTCGGGACGGGCCAAAGCAGGTGGGAAGGCCATTGAGGATACAATGAAGCAAGATGGGGAGGTCAATAAGGAGATGAAAAGGCAGAACCTCTTCAAGCGCATGGTCGATAAAAGGTTCAACCCAACGGGAGGTCCGCAAGTCACACCTGACAAGGCGCAAGGAATATCCGGTGACGGAGCCGGTTGGGGCAATGGAAGAGTGGTCAATCTCATGTCTACCGACACCTATCGCGTTGACCAAGCTTCAGGCATGTTTCACATGGTGTGGACATCACCAGTGACCATTATGATTACCTTGGTTGTTTTGCTTATCAATCTGACCTACTCGGCACTAGCAGGATTCGCACTTTTAGTCATCGGCATTCCAGTATTGACCAAAGCAATCAAGAAGCTCTTCTCGCGAAGGCGAGCGATAAACAAGATCACAGATCAGAGGGTGTCCCTTACTCAGGAAATCCTTCAAGCGGTCCGCTTTGTCAAATACTTTGGTTGGGAAAGTTCCTTCCTCGAGCGCATTGGTCAGATCAGGAGACGCGAGATTCGTGCGATTCAGCTTTTGTTAACCATCAGAAACGGAATAAACGCAGTCTCCATGTCATTGCCCATCTTTGCCTCCATGCTCTCTTTTGTAACGTACTCGCTCTCTAAGCACGACTTGGTGGCAGCTCCCATCTTTTCCTCCTTGGCGCTGTTCAATTCGCTCCGGATGCCTTTGAATCTACTACCATTGGTCATTGGTCAGGTTGTGGATGCTTGGTCCTCGCTCGGACGAATACAGGACTTTCTGATCGCAGAAGAGCAGAGTGACGACTTTATATGGGACATGGAAGGGAAGCACGCCGTCTCCATGGAGCATGCCGACTTCACATGGGAACGGACCATCACCCAAGATCCAGACAAAAAGACTGGCGCGCAACTCAATAAGAAGCAGATTAAGAAGGTCAAAGATGCAGAGAAGGCGGCGGCCCACGGACCAAATCCCGCCGGTTCCGAGAGTGGAGAGGACAGCTCCAGCACTCTAACTCAAGTCGAGCCTTTTAGATTGCACGATATGGAGTTCTCTGTCGGACGTAATGAGCTCATTGCAGTCATTGGTGGCGTTGGCTCTGGCAAAAGTTCACTGCTTGCTGCCTTGGCTGGTGATATGCGCAGGACGAACGGCAGCGTGACCATGGGCGCTACACGAGCTTTCTGTCCACAGTATGCCTGGATCCAAAATGCTTCTGTGAAAGATAACATACTTTTCGGGAAGCCGTATGATAGGAAATGGTATGATGCCGTCATCGACGCCTGCGCTCTACGACCGGATCTTGAGATGCTTCCCAACGGTGATATGACTGAAATTGGTGAACGAGGTATCACTGTTTCAGGAGGGCAGAAGCAGCGTATGAACATCGCCCGTGCTATTTATTTCAACAGTGATGTTGTCCTCATGGATGATCCTCTTTCAGCGGTCGACGCTCATGTTGGGCGCCATATCTTTGATAACGCGATTTGCGGTTTGCTCAAAGACAAGTGCCGAATCCTGGCGACTCACCAGCTTCACGTTCTCAGTCGTTGTGACCGCATCATATGGATGCAGGAGGGCCATATTGAAACAGTGGATACTTTTGCAAACTTGATCAACAACAATGAGGCCTTTCAAAAGTTGATGGCAAGCACGGCTCAAGAGGAGAAGGTCGAGAAAGAAAATGCTGTCAATGAGGACGATGTTGAGCATGAGAAGAAGGACGCAAAGAAAAGGAAGACCAATAAGCGCGGAGCTGCACTTATGCAGCAGGAAGAACGAGCGGTAAAGAGTGTGAGCTGGAGTGTATACATTGCTTACGTTCGTGCCTCGGGCTCGCTACTATTCGCGCCGATGGTCTTCCTGATTTTAGTCATCTCTCAGGGCGCGAACATCACAACAAGTCTATGGCTATCATGGTGGACGTCAAACAAGTTTGGCTTCACGGAGGGACAGTATATCGGTGCCTACGTTGCTCTCGGAGTAGTGCAGGCATTATTGATGTTCACTTTCTCTGTCTCTCTCACAACGTTAGGCACAAGAGCGTCGAGGGTTATGCTGCAGAAAGCCATGACTCGGGTTTTGAGAGCACCGATGAGCTTTTTCGACACAACTCCACTTGGACGGATCACGAATAGATTCGCTAAGGACGTCGACATCATGGACAACAATCTGACAGACGCCATGCGAATGTACTTCTTTACCCTGGCAATGATCACTTCTGTGTTTATCCTGATCATTGTTTACTTCCATTACTTTGCTATCGCCCTCGGACCTTTGTTCCTAATGTTTCTGTTTTCTGCAAGCTACTATCGATCGTCCGCGCGAGAGATCAAGCGCCATGAGTCAGTGCTTCGTTCTGAGGTGTTTGCACGCTTCAGCGAAGCAGTCTCCGGTACCGCCAGTATTCGAGCGTATGGTCTACAAGATTACTTCGTCACAGGGATCCATAAATCTGTGGACCAAATGAATTCGGCTTACTACCTCACGTTCTCCAATCAAAGATGGTTGAGCGTAAGACTTGACGCGATTGGGAACCTCTTGGTCTTCACGACGGGCATTCTGGTGGTGACCTCGCGCTTCAATGTTTCCCCAAGTATCGGCGGCCTGGTTCTATCCTACATCTTGTCGATCGTGCAAATGATCCAATTCACCGTCCGACAGCTTGCAGAAGTGGAGAATGCAATGGTATCCACTGAGCGTCTTTACTACTACGGCACTGAACTTGATGAAGAGCCTCCTCTACACATGAAAGACATACCGGACAGCTGGCCCCAGAAAGGCGAGATCGTCTTCGACGAAGTCCAAATGCGCTATCGAGATGGTCTTCCCCTAGTCCTACAAGGTCTCAACATGACCGTAGCCGGAGGTGAGCGCATCGGCATTGTCGGCCGCACTGGAGCCGGCAAATCGAGTATCATGTCAACTCTCTTTAGACTTGTTGAGCTCTCCGGCGGATCCATCAGCATCGACGGCGTTAATATCGCTCAAGTCGGCTTGAAAGACCTCCGCACACGCCTTGCGATTATCCCGCAGGACCCTACTCTTTTCCGTGGTACGATTCGCTCCAATCTCGATCCCTTCAACGAACATACCGATCTCGAGCTCTGGTCGGCCTTACGGCAATCTGATCTCGTAGATGCGGACGCCAACCTCGACGACAAGGCCCACGGTCGCATCCATCTCGACGGTATCGTTGAAGAGGAGGGCTTGAATTTCTCCCTCGGACAGCGGCAACTCATGGCTCTCGCTCGAGCATTGGTCCGTGGCTCCCAAATCATCGTCTGCGACGAAGCTACTTCATCTGTGGATATGGAAACGGATCAGAAGATCCAGCGGACGATACAGACAGGCTTCAGGGGCAAGACGTTGCTTTGCATTGCGCATAGGCTCAAGACGATTATTACCTATGATCGGATCTGTGTGATGGACCAGGGAAGGATAGCAGAGTTGGATACACCAATTAGGTTGTGGAAGGAGGGAGGTATATTCAGAGGGATGTGTGATAGAAGTGGCATTCGGAGAGAAGATTTTGAGGAAAATAAAGAAGAGTAGCTTCCCACACGGGGGACTGCAAAGTCTACGAACATGACGATGACATGACAGGCATATTACGCACAGCATCTTGGAGGTGGTCAGCGTCTTGTGGGTTTTGACAGATACTACATATCCTATGCTATAGGAATCCATATATAATAAACAATCCGCTTCGTGTCACAGAACTTTGCCGTCTTCTTTCCACGCATTCACAAACACATTCGACGGGGCTTTTCCCTTCCTTTCACGAGGGTCTTCCAACCATGATCTTTGATACCGTGATAAATATAACCCGATGTGAGTGCAAATCTAAAGACCTGCTTCGAGTTAGGAAGGATGGGCCAGGAGATCCAACCCCAACCCCGAAGCGGGGTGGACCGACCCCTTAAATTTCCCGTCCCCCCAACTTTGTACGCTTGTATACGTAGTATAGATACCTCTACGCGCCGACCGTTTCCTCACCCTTCACCAACATATTTATATGACCCGTGATTGGTATGTCAGACCCTCATTTCAACCAATGGTGAGCGTGAGGCACGCGTGGCCGTTGGACTTGGATCGCCCGGTTCACAGCCCCGAGTGAGTAGAGTATTGGGTGTATTATACCTATTGTCCGTTGACTTTTACCGTCGACTTGGTTTGATTGTTTTGCCGTCCTTGGTCCGTAATAAGTTATCCAGCGACGCGCGTTCGCGGTTGGCTGATGAGTCTAGCAGTGGGCGAGGGGTGGCAGGATGCGTCACCTTTACCTAGATGTTTCAACTTATCCACACCATAAGGTACTCTCGGCCTCTTCGCCAAGGGGGATAATCTCCTTGCGTCAATATCATGTAGCTGTCCGTCTCTCGGTCTCGTTGCTTTACTTCCTTCTCGCCGTCGTTGTCGTCTTTTTGACTGGGTGGTCTCTCTGATCGCGTTCATTCCTTTCTTGCTTGCTTTGCGATAGCCGGTCTCTACCATTCTGTAGCTGACACTGTAAACATTACGTTCCTTACATCTACATTATCTTCCTCTTTTTTGGAAAAAATCTAAGCCATGCGTGCATCGGCTCTTTGCTGTTTGCTTTCTTGCCTTGCCTCTTCCGCTCTGGCCGTTCACCATCCTCTTCACAGACATCGCCACGACAAGGGAAAACGCACCGAGGTTCTCGTGGTGGAGGAAGACACTACTGTGGAGGATATCGACGTGACTGTTCATCTTCCCGGTCCCCCGCCTGAGGGATATGAGCAACACCAGGAGGGTGGGACGAAGGAGCGTGAGGATACTGAATACCCGTTAACGACTTATACACTCCCTGATGGATCCGTGACAGTCGTCTCTGGGCCAAAGCCGACCCATGCAGGATCTAGGCACGGCGCTGGCAATGGAAAGCACTTTGCACCCCCTTCCAAACCCGAGACTACCGGGGTTGATTCAAGCGCTGGCGAGGCACCTACGTCGAACCCCACTGCGACCAGCTCTGCCGCCGGCGACTCGGGTTCTGGTTCAGGTCCCAGCCTCCTCAGCGGAGGTGGTACCAGTCCGAGCTCCGCGACCCTTTCCGCCGGTTCCTTTGCCTCTCTCGAGAATCCCGATCTCGACTATGCTCCCTCAACCGTGGTAGATCACACAACGTCATCTTCAACAGCCGCCGATTCTCCGGCAACGACAACCACCCCTGCCTCCTCGGTGGTTCCGGCCAACGACTCCCCAGCATCCACCGCGGCCTCCTCTGCAGCGGCCCCATCTCACAGCGGGGGTTATCCATTCAGCGCCGTCGTCGCCTTTGGGGACAACCTGTCAGATAACGGGAACGGCAGCTACGCCCACAATGTCGCAGCTTGGAGTCCGACAAACGTGGTCGACGGGAACACCATCTACGGCGCCCGCACCTGGACCAGCGGACCCGTCGCCGTCTCCTATCTCACCGACCTCCTCGGCGTGCCTATGGATCAAAACTTCGCTTTCGGGGGTGCTTGGGGAGGGAGCCGTTTCGGCGCAACCATTGACGATACGATGCAGCAGTCCAACTTCAGCGCCAGTCTCGCGGACGGGCCGTGGTTCAATCCACGGCGAATTCAGTGAACCCTGCTGGGGAGCCCCGAGTGCCAAAGTCCAGATAAACGACTACATCAACGGCGGCGTCAACAAAAACGCGCTGCATTTCCTGTGGATCGGCGCCAACGACATGGACGCTGCCTACAAAGGCACCCTCGGCATCGACAACCCGACCCTCAACGACGAGTTCTCCTTGAACATCTCCACCAAGATCCCCAACCTCGTCTCCACCCTGCTCGACGCCGGGGCGCCGTACGTCCTCGTGGCCAACCTCTACCCCAAAAACCACGCCCCGCTCTGGCCCAACTTCCTCGGCATCAACACCACGTCGCAATGGGACGCCCTGGGCGCCGCCATCGCCTCCGCCAACGCCGCCCTCGAGGCCGGCTCTCGCGGCCCTGCCCCACGCCGACCGGGTCGTCCGCTACGACGCCTTCACCTTCATGTCGGACCTGTACGCGGACCCGGGCGGCGCGTTCCCCAACATCCGGGACACGAACGGGTTCCCCTCCTTCTGCGACGGGGACGCCGAGGAGCCGGCGGCCGTGCTGGCGGTCAACGGCACGGTGGTGGACGGGGTCCGGATCACGAAGAACTGGGACTACTGCGTCACGCTCAAGCATCAGGATGAGTGGTATTGGATGCAGTATGTGGACCCGATGAGCCATGTACATCAGCTCGTGGCGCAGGATATGCAGGAGACGGTCAAGAAGTTTCCGTTTCCTCCGCTGTGAAGGCGATATCGGTAGGAGGGGTTGAGGCGGCAGACCTTTGAGGGAGTGGGGTCGGCGATTGGCTGGACCTCGTCGGAATTTATTTTCTCTTTTCTTTGGGGGACGTTACGTACCTACGTGATCTCCCCGGGGGAGTCGTGCCCGTACTCGCAGCCGGTCGTAGACCTCCCGTCGCCATCACAAACAAAGAGTCCTCGTGATCTTGTATTGCACAAAGTTCCAAGCGCCCGACTTATTTCTCACATACCTGCCGTCACCGCTCTCCGCGACTGACTGACCGACCGACCACAAGAGGCGCGAAACCAAACCCGAAAAAAAGGGCAGCAAGCAGAGATGAGGGGGGGCGGAAAAGTGCCACGAGGGAAGTGACATCAGCAACCGCACACAACCACCGTCAACCGCAACCGAAACCCCCCCCCAGCACAATCCCATTCAACCCCCCGCCCCGAACGCCAATCCCATCCATCCATCCATCCATCCCAACAGAGCCACATCCCTACCGCATGCGTTCACGTCGAGCCGGGCGGCTCGTCTCCAGCCCCCCAGTCCCCTCTACACCATCATCCACCACGTCTACAGAAATCATTCATTCATCCATTCATCCATTCATCCATTCATCCACATGCTTCATCCGGCCGCCGAAGCATTCAAAACTGATCGGACCGGATAAGAACGACAGCGATGGAACAGTCAGTCACGGGGAAAAAACGGACATCTGTTCATTCTTCTAAATCCGGATGCGAGTGGTGACTCGAAGAGTGATATCCCATCCCGTTTGGGAAAGGCAAAGGGGGTGGTGGATCGAAGGCCTGAGGTGTATGGTTGTCGGCGCACTACCTGAGTGCGGTCGGATGATCGCCGTGCTGATGGCTTGCTGCAGAGAAGATGTGGTTGGGGTTGGGAAAGGGAAAGAGAGCGATGGGTGAGATGGATGGAGGTGCTTGGGAGGTTGGTATGAGCGGATCGCGGAGAGCCATCATTTGTGGTGCAGGGGAAGCAGGCCAGGGTGTTGGAGAAGAAAAGCATAGGGCTCCAGCGAGCGAAAGGGGTAGACAACGAGGTCATGACTGGCAGGCAAGGGTCAGGGTGGCCGAAGGTAAGAGGACGAATGATATAAGAGGACAAGGATAGGAGACTGTTATAGCATGACATTGGACATGCGAGAACGAATTCATAGAACGGAAGACGAATGATTGCTTCAATAAGGTGGATTAGCAAGCGGTGCAGAGGCCGCTTGCAATTGGCTGAAACTGTCCTCTTGTATTGGAGCTCCAGGCCCCTATATCGACACATATTACGCTTCGAATGTGACCATCGTTTCCGTGACCAACTCTGAAGACGTGCAAATAGCCAACCCAACTGCCTCCTCGCCAAGCCTGACATCCACGCATCAACATGGATCGACACGATATATACGTGTCTATGTGCTGCGCATTGAGCCGCTCTTGAGGAGAGAACATATACGCGCGGCGGACCATGAGAAAGTCGTTATAGCGTAGCGCCCTTAAGTCTGTAGGGTAAGGACCATGGAGGGCGCTTGAACTCCTCCTGACGGAAGAGAAGAGCGTTGCAGCAGTAACATGCTGCGATGCATCAGAGATCGGCGAGGGGGCTCGCTGCGCAGAATCGATTAGAATGTAAATGGAAACGGCCGCCCGAAGATTGCAACCGACTCCAAAGAGAGACAGAACACGTAAGCGTAACCTTTGTAACGTCAGTCTCGGTGATTCGCTTATAGCATGGTGGCAGAGGGATAGAACATGTGCATATCGCTGCGTACCAACATTATGCTGAGCCTCTCAATGATTATCGTTGTTCCCAATTGGAGCGCTTGAATCGTTGGATGTTCTGAAGACACCACCCCCAACCGCCTTCGTAATCCCGACTCCCAATCCCGTTATCGCCCCAACGATGATGACAGCAATCAAAGCTTGTACCCAGAATTTCTGCCTCTTGCTCATGCGTTTAAAAGGACTGTATGAATGATGCTTCTTGCTCTTGACCATTGCCTCGTGCTGTTTTCGGGCTCTACTGGATGGCCATACTGCATCGTCTGTATGAGATGGTTGAGCCAGATCTGATTGTGTGAATTGTGTAACCCGTGAGCCAGCTTCGAGATCGTGTTCGTAGATTTGGAAGCGGACTTTCGACTCCGACTTCTTTTGTTCCAGGGAAGTGCGGGTTGTAGGATGGGAGTAGAAAGGGGAGAATGGATGATCTGAGGAAGGTGGGTAGTCGTCTCTCGAGGTAGCATCGTACTCGGAGGAGGGATACAAAGTTGAGTTGGAGATGCTCTCGGTTTTGGTGAGGGTATTATTGTATGATGGTTGTGGTGGTGGTTCTAGGTGAACGACTTCGGCACCAACGATATGTTTCTCGTTGTAGGACATGACTGCAGCGGAGCGTGCAGCGTGATTGATGATCTTTGGAACTTGATTATAGTAAATGTAGTGAATGTAGTGAGTGTGGGCCGATTCCAAGGTGTCAGAGTTGCTGTGAGATTGGACGAGGAAGAAGGGTGAGTCTCCACTTTGAGGGCTGCTTTCAATTGCTTTTCTTTCAATGGGTCTTGTGATGCAGAACCTTTCGATTGATGGAAGGCGGTCGATAAGCCTGGACTATGAGGTGTATATTGAAAGGGAATGTTGGAGGCCGCCTCCTTGCCTCTTTGCACCAAGAGGGTGTCACTTAGATTATTACGCTACAGATGAGCCACAGTCGAGCAGTCCATTCGAACTCGCTCTCTTGGAGGGATTAAAGAAGGGCTGAAGGAGTGGCTTGACTTGAAGATGGATAGGCTCTGTAAAAGAGAGAGTGGGCGTCAATTGGAAAGGGAGAGTGGATGGGCAGGCTCACTGGCTTGGAATTGATTGTGGATCTCAATTTGGAAGGCGCGGCTAGTGGATCTTCGTAGCGCGTCATGCTTCCCGTTAAACTAAATTAGTGTCCGCTCTCTATCGGGTTTGCCTCCCACTTCGATATCACCTTGATCACACGCCATTCAAGTGAGAAAGGCGGAGATAGATGAGCATCACGCTCTTTGTTGATACGGCTTCATATACAAAATTCCATCAAAAAAAGGCGGTACAAAACTCGGAAGGCGAAATGCACGATGTTGTGCTTCTTCTGCACCAATCGGCATCGTTTTCCTGTTCCTGAATTCAATCGACTCGGCCCATCAAATATCATGAAACGTCAATACCAACGGCCAACTTGAACCTACCGAGTACTTTGGAGTACTGATACGATCATAGGAAATCATGCAACATCTACCTGTCTTTTTCGTAGAGAGTGCCTTACCTCCATGAGGCCCCCAATAGTCGACGGGCTTACCATGCAGCTAGGAACGATAGCCTTGAATTGTGTGCGTATCAAAAGGAAATCTACGGTACTTCCTGCATCCAAGGTGTCGACGCATTAGGAACTCTGCAGTTGGACTAGGCATGCGATTATCAAGAACCGGTTATTTCATTGCCAGAAACGGCATCGTGCAGGTCCAGAATCTCAGCCGTGAGATGCTATCTTCATACCTCGTTGACGCCTTCATTGAACCGATCAGTTGTCTAACCCAAAGCGGCTTCATGGGCCTCAAGAGTCCAGCACAATGACGCGCCAGCAGGCCGTGAATGGCCAACAAACCTACGACAGATACTTGGAGAACCACTCAATGCCCTGCTGTGCCGACTCACTAGATTACATTTTCGCCGTCAGTATTGCCCATTTGAGGAGGTATAGCCAGCGTTAAAACGTGTTTCGAGAGTAAAGACTCCCGAGAAATGTCTCAAGACTCGAGACTTGCTCCAAAACGGGATAATATGGGATCCGCAAATACGTACTCCATAGCTTTCTTATCTTTATCGCTGCTCCAATCATTACGCAGTGCAAAGCCATGGATCTGATCCTCATACAGCTATCCCAACATGTCAGCGCGAATCCACCAGGTCGAACCTCAACTCCAAAGGATGGGCCAACTCACCCTAATCTCATGCGGCACAGCCGTCTTCTTCGCCATCAAATCCTGAATCTTGCCCACGGTCCCCTGATCCAAAAGAGAATCTTTTGTCCCCATCGCCAGACTTAGCGGCATCTCCACGGGGTCGAAGTCGGCTGGTACAGCTACGAGGCTCGGATGACACTAGCACAGTTCGGAGTCAGTATTTCGGTTTCGAGATAGTGTTCGCGTCGCGAGACATGTTGAGGGAATATAACGCGAGGGAGGACGAGCAATTGGCTCCCACAACATGTCTCGTGACTTGGAACGCAGTATCAAACAGGAAGACACATCTCCAAGAAGTGCCTCACAGCATACGCCGCATCCACGCCCCCAATATCACTGCCCTTTCCACTCTTGCCCTGCCCGTGGGCTTGCAGAATCGCATACCGCCCGCCCCAGCAGAACCCGATTGCCCCGATCTTGTTCGTGCCAGGCGTCATGCGCACGGTATTGACGAAGCCGTCGATCAAGGGCCGGGAGACACCTTCGCGGTGTTTGGCGAGCCACGGGCCTAAAGTGGTAGGCACGATGACGGCATCCTTAGCTTTGTCGACTAGGGTGCGTGTTTCTTGCGTCTTGAGAGGGGGCTCGACATTGTCCAGAAAGGACAATGGCAAGGAGTCGCCCTGATGAAAGTCCGGCACGTATGCGTAGAAGCCCGCTTTGGCATATTCGTCGGCCAGGAGGCGGATGTTGGGGAATGTGTAACCGAAGACTGAAGATTGGTGTGTTAGCAGGGCAAGACACAGGAGCCCAGGAGTATGGATGACGAGGATGCGTGGCAGATGAGGCAACCCACTGTCGCAAATGAAGATTATCGACTTGGCCTTGGAGTGGTTCTCCGGCTCCGAAATGTAAGTTGAGAGGCCGCCGATTTCATCCTCTCGGCCGGCGGGTTGGCCTTGATGCACCTTGCCACTCAGGCAGCAGTTGCTCATTCCCACGTTCTGAGACATTGCGACCGTGTTTGAACTTGGTCAATTGAGGTTGTGGCGGGAAGAAGAGTGTCCAGTGATTGAGCATGATGATTGTACGCAGAGTGGGTCAAAGATTGCAATGACGTCTGCCCCACCTGGCCGGCGCACTTGCCGCGGGGATCGCCATGGCTGGGAGTAATTTTGTCTAGAGTATGTGAAACTTGATCGAATAGAAGCAAATGCCGTAGTGAATGATAATTACACTCGTTCCAATACTGCAAAGCAACGTAAAATCTTGAGCATACGAGACCGGATTGAAGCCGCCAAAGCGCCCGTGCTGCCGTCTCCCCATCCCCATCCCCATCCATCGTTCCAACGCGGAACGAACGTCCCACCCACCTCCCGCGTCCCACACATCCCTCACCCCCACAAGGATCAACCGAACGGACATTTCCCATCCACCCACACAGCGCCAGCAGGACACCCGCCCTTGCCCACATACATCGGCAGCACGCTCAAACAGGCCATGTCCAACGAACCGTCCGGATTCAGACTCACCACGGACCCGCCCGCGCGGCCCGCCAAGGTGCAATTGTAGGCGCCGTCGAACAGCACCGGGAGATCCACCTCCAACGTCGCCACCGCCTCCTGGATGAGCGACGACGTGCCCGACCCCGCGAAGGCGTACTGGCGCCCCGTGACGGGCGACCAGTACGACGAGGCGCACACGGGACCGCTCGTGCAAGGGTTGGCCGCGACGGTGGAGCCGGGGGTCGCGGAGATGGAGTTGTTGGCGAGGATGGCGGAGAGGATGTGGGTGTCCAGGGCGCCGGTGTAGCCGGAGGTGTAGACGGAGGGGTCGTCGGTGGAGGTGAGGGGGGGTGGAGAAGAGGCCGTTGCCGGCGAAGGCGATGAAGGTGCCGACGTCGTTCATGATGGGTTGAAGGCCGGCGGTGAGGATGGGAGCGAAGCTGGCGCTGTCGAGGTGGGCGCTGGGGAGGTTGGCGAGGGTGTCGGTGGCGGGGTTGACGGCGGCTGGCCACATCGCCGACGCGACGTTGGGGCTTTGCCGGAGGGCTTGGTTGAAGATGACGACCGGTGGGGAAGTAGGGTCTAAGGTCAAAGGCGAGGAACTGGAGGCGTTGGGATCTGATTCGGTGTGTGTTCCGTTCGCACAGGTGACTGACTCTTGTCTGCGGTGGTGTCGACCGTCTTGGTAATAACTGGCTAGCCAGCCGTAACTGCATCCGCCGGCAAGGATGGATGCGCTGCTTGCAGGTGCGGAACTCGATGATGTGCCCGGGTCTGAAGATTGTGGGTCACGTTTGGTTGGGTTTGTGGCTGTGGTAGTTGTGCCGTCGGAGGAGACGGTGCTGATCTGGGGGGTTGCGACCTTGAGGGGTCAGTCTGGTGGATGGTGGAAACGAGGGTTGGGAAGTACGTACCTCAGGGAATGCCAGACCTAGTGTCAATGCCGCCATCACGTTCTGTAAATCCAAGCCCACGTTCATCAGGTTTAGCTCGGTTGAAGCGCTGTTGGAGGCCAAAGAATTCAAGGTCTGTCCTGGGTTCGATGTCACGGTTTGGAGAGCTAGGCTATCGATCAACGCTTGAAATCATGTCGGACATGTGGAAAACAGCTGACCTGTGTAATACATGCCAAAAAAGTTATTGATCATGATTATGTTTAGTACCACATAATTCACCTGTGAGGCAATGGTCGGATCTAGGCCAGTGTCCAACGCAAACGCCCGACCTCCGTCGGATTCAAGGGAGCAAGTTCCTACGCTCTCTGCTGGGTCAAGTTGGGTACAGTCGTAGGTATTCAGTTGCTTAGTAGCCAAGCGTAGGAAGCAGGTTGACCAGGGCTCAGAAGCCCCGCAGCAGCTTAGTGTTTGCCCGGCGCTGTTTTCTGCGTCGGTACAGGTAGGAGTTGTCGCCTTCCAATTTGTCAGATATGGCATGATATCGAGTGTATTCCAGCATGAACTGTCGTAAGCGGCGAGATTATCGACCTGAGTGCCTACGTTGCAACTCGGAGCTTGTCTGGCTTTCAGCGATCCGGAATGAATGCCACCCTGAACAGGTGCAGCAGCAGCCAATGACAGTATTGCTGAAGCAGCAACGATCAATGAAGATGCCATGATGGCTACGTTGCTGTTCGGGAGCTTCATGTGGAGGGAGCACAATTGCGCAATTCGAAATGCTGAGAGGGGTTTTTGAAAGAATGGAACGGAGCCATAGACTGCCCAATGGCATTACATAAGAATTGTCGGATTTTCAGATCGCAAGTGGCTCAATGCAGAAGCGACGTCGACAAAAGCCATTTTGCTAAGAGAGGATGCGCACCATTATTCTTTCTTCGAACCGAAGACACCAGTCTTCGCATAGCTGTATGTGGTAGAGCAATAGGAAAACAAGAAAATGCTATGTTTGATCGTGTATGCGTACAAAGGCGTGTTGTGCGCGTATATCGTTGCGACATGGAGCCGACGATACAAAACACTCGCTCGGAAGCAGAAAGCGCATCAAGAATTTGCGCATCGACCGTTGTAAATGCCAAGCTTGCTCTTGATCGATGTCAGACCCTGTCAACAACTCATATCCCCAGCGGAGGACTCCAACTGCGAGCATGTCGCAACTTGTGCTTCGCCACATGGAACGTTCCTGCGCAGGAAACCACACGTCGCATATGAGCATGAGAAAAACTGGGACAGGAATATGCGTTAGTAAGTAGACTTGAAAATACCTTTGGTTCAAAGCTCGAGTGAAATTTTAATTCCATTGTTCCTTTCCATTCAAAGGCGAGCATGGTCGTAATCCGAAATCGCCGAGACTGCCTTTTCACTACCGCACACAGGGGGTGCAAAAGTACGAGGCCAACTAGACCGGATTTGGACATAGCTTCTCCAGACCAAACTGGCTACATTTCTGCTATTCTACCACTACCAGATCACCACGTAGCTGATTTAATACCCTTGCCACTGTTATTTACAAGCCATGAACAGCGTTTCGGCGTCTCATCGATCCGTTTCTGGATTTCTTCTAGAGAAATCTCCTCCCAGGGGTTGTTATGTGGTTACGTCCAAATCCGGCCTAGTTGGCCTCGTCACTTTTGCACCCCTGGTGACCGTAGATCTCCCGCGTCCAATACCACAAGTAGGTATCGGCCGACGATCCTTTAAACCCGTCGGGACCGAGGGCATTTCTTTTGTGGAAGACGGCAACAGTCATCAGTCATCACTCCTGGCCCAGAGCAGACTCCGGAAGTCCTCCCTGTAAAGCGCGCGGCTGACCATTACCAATCTCTTGATGATGTCAGGAATTCATTATCATCAGATTCTTGGAAGATCTTATGCTCATATCGCGTCCGGCATAACGGCCTGCTGAAATTTAGTCATCTTCCGCCACGAGGAATCTGCTATATACGCCGAGTCGTCTAGTAGTATGAAATGATCATGGCGACTTCTGTGCTTGTTACTGGTGGTACTGGCTTCCTAGGTTCTGCCATTGTCGATGCCGTACAAGAACAACATCCAGAATGGGTAGTCACTGTCCTGGATCTGAACCCTCCAAACGTGCCAAAGAAAAGCATCACATACAAGTGTGGCAACATCACTGATGCTGTCTTGGTCAATACTATTGTAGATGGCATCAAGCCAGACGTCATTATACATTCGGCCGGATTGGTTCCAGAGCTTGCTTTTCGGTATGGAAGGGAACAACGAGACCATGTATTCAATGTTAATGTCAATGGGACTCGCAATATGCTTACGGCAGCCAAGAGCTCTGGTGTCAAAGCTTTCGTCTGGACTGGGTCCTGCACTGCCATCACAGACGACATGAGACACCAGTATCGGAATATAGATGAACGGTGGCCAACATCAAGTCGTTCATTGATATATGGAGAGTCCAAGGCGAGTCGCTGTTCTTTACAGCGATGAATCACCCATCAACTGACTCTCTTGGAAGACTGCCGCAGAGGCATTAGTGCTCGCTGCATGCGATGAAAAGCTTGCGACTTGTGCTCTGAGACCTTCTGTACTCTTTGGGCCTGGGGATTACCAGCTGATTCCATCGGTTCACGCCTGCATCGCCAAAGGAGAAACTCCATTCGTGGTGGGTGATGGGGAGAACTTATGGGATGTGACTTACGTGGGCAATGTTGCAGATGCTCACGTACTGGCGGTGGAGAATCTGCTGTCGACAAGAACTGCCGCTGGAGAGGCAATCTTTATCTCTAACGAGGAACCCATTCCATTTCGAGATTTTTGCTTGGAAGTATGGAAAAACTTTGGTCATTATCCATCATATGAGGTGCACATACCCGTGTCTCTTGCGTCTTTGGTTGGGTACATTGCGGAGTTGGTAACCTGTGTTACTGGTACCCCAACGACGTTGAGCCGCGGAAGCGTCCTTGATGCATGTGGTACGAGGTATTGTAGTGGAGGAATGGCGCGCAAGTTACTCGGGTACAAGCCTCGAGTCGGCATCGAAGAGGGTATCCGCATTAGCTGCGTAGTAAGCCTCCGAAAAAATATTTAACCCCAAGATGTCCATTTGAATCTCGCTAAAATGAAAAAGGACTATGCCCAGCGCTTGAAGTCGTCCGGGGCCGTTGGGAAGCTAGCACACTGCTGATGATACCTGGAATCCAATTCAATCATGAGCTCCCGATACGTCGCACCTTTTAGGGCGATTTATTCTGCGGCCGTCAGCCCCTGGAAGACAAAAAGATGTGCAATCATGATGGAAGAAGGTAAAGTGCGGAACTAAGCACTGGCAGTAGAATCCTCGAGAACGCAGAACCAGAGGACCCGCCCAGAATTAGTGTCAATCTCGTTGTTTCAATCCCGAAGCAAAGCAGTTCAATCCTAAGAGAAGCAGCCGCAGCACTCACGGTAAATGTTTTCCCGATCAAACGCCACGGGATGCGAGAGATCTAACAATGCAGGGCTGGAGCTGAGCTGATTAAGATGGTCGCGACCATTAGCATGATGAGCACGGCCCAAAGTACCCAAATTTATGGGCATTGATTTCTTGCAAACCAAAAACTCTGCAATTCAGCTCAATAACCTTCTTGATTGTTCATTATGCGAAAATCCTTTCCTTAGTATCAGGAGGAGAGGCGACCCTCATTCTAAACTCAAAGTAGCCGCCGCAGCATCCAACAGCGGCGATCGAGCCAATCAATTCAGGTAAAATCTCGCAGAGCCCCAAAACCGGTGGAAGCAACTCAAGCAAGAGCTTCACGAGATACCCAACATTTCCTCTCCATGACAGCCTTGTTACTACTGGCCACGTGAAGCATGCTTCGTGTGACAGGACTAGGGACAAGCGGCATGACGCTCAGTTATACCAGGTTCTCAAGGTCGTCATGTTCATGTTGACTGGCTACGTATCTCGACGCTCTCTTATGCTGATGGGCTCTGTGGCTTGGTACGTTGATTTTCGACTATGTCAATCGCCACTGGTTGAAAAGGAATTTGTAAAGAGAATTGACGCAATGAACGGAAACGTCGCCGACTGCACGAATGAGAAGCTTGCCCGCGGATGGGTATTTGGAATGCGAAAACGTTACCTTGTTCCTGAAAACTAGTGGCAATGAGTTTGGTCCTGGGAAGACAGTACATGCGAAGCATGTAAAATTTGGGGACATGGGGTAGTAGAGCCTGCAAACCCACGCTCGAGCAGACCAGGGCTATAGAATCCTAGGGTTTAGGCTTGGATCAAACCCTCATGCCAGGTTCTAGAGTGGCAAGAGTTGTAACATATATCGAGCGAAGTATAAACAGTGGATGAGAAAACAGCGTGGTTATACCATGTACCCCAATATCTGTTTGGGGGACGATGTGGAAGTTTGCACAACGCCAATAGACGCCATCACCTGAGAGAGGAGTTGATTTCCATCGAACTTCACCACTACTTTGTTGTATAAAATTCAATTGACTAGACTCTAATTCCATTACAGATAAGGATTAGTCCTCACCGATACTGTGTGTATTTGAGAGATTATCTAGACAACGGTGAATTGCAGGTTAGTGTGCTGAATGTAGTTGAATCTTGTATGCTGCTGAGGACATGTGAAAGAGGAAAAGATATTTTGTAGGGGAAGTTGGGGATTACTATCGGATGCCGACGGAAGATATCAGTAACTAGTTGTCACTCCAAATGAGTCACATGCAAACGAATTGAAGCTCTGTCGATGTTTATGAGTGCACGCTATGGATTGCTATCGCGAAATGGGTATCTCAAATTCACGCTCCCCCAACTGTGTCACTCCTTTGGAATGCCTGCCCTCAGGTAAAAAATCACAACTTGGCTCCAAGAAAAGCTGCCACTCCTCGGAAATAGGAACGGTTGCTCGTGAAAGCTCAGTATTGCTTCTCGAAGATCTTCTGTATGGGTTTGGCAGCCTAATACGAGTCAGCATCACGCGTTCGCGTGAAGTAGCCTAGAAAAGGAAATCACGCACATCGATGAATGTCTCCAAATCCTTGTCTAAGCTCGCGAGGTCATCCTTCCTCTTCTTGTTGTCCGCAATCAAGCCTTGCTTCTTCTTGAGTAGGCCTTGCCGCTCCTGCTCCAACAGTTCACGCTCCGAGAGCTCGTGATTGATGCGTGCAAACATCATTGTCCTTTCATCGTCTTCTGTGTGCTCGGGGTGCATTTCGAGGAAATCTCCAACGGGTATCAGGGGGAGCTGCTGGTACTTGTGACTAAGCGAAAGGAATTAGCCTTCATCTGCAGCAAAAATCCGCAAGTTCAAACCTACTCGTACGAATCGCACGCGGCAATCTCGCCTCGGAGGTGCCTCTCTTCGTAGTACAGATTCTGTAGCTGCAGATGTAGCCTGTCGATTTCTTGCCGCGCCTCTGCCGTTGTCTGCTTTGTAGTCCTCACTTTGAGAATTGCGTTGCGGTTCAAATCCCGCAACTGGCCGAGGTGGGAGTACAGTAGGCGTTGCTGCTTGGATACGTCGAGCTGGACTTCAACCGAGGGTACCTGCGAGGCGGCGATGGCGTTGGCTCCGACCAGGTCGATGAGTTGCATACATTGCTCGCGTGTGCGGAGAGATGTGGCCAGGACTGATTGGAGGTAGGAGTCAGTCACTATGTCTCCAGTCTTGGTATCAGCCGTGGATGCTGGCATGGTGAAGAGTTGTGATTGCTGTTGATCGATTCACCAAATTCCCAGACTCTCCCCAGCATGTCTTGGCATTTCCTTGGCAGGCTAGCTTGGATTTTTGCCACTTGGAATGCGCAATGGCTGGACCCCTGCGCTCCTGCACCAGCTGCATCTGATGATGAAAAAGTGCAGTCCTCCATCCTACTACAACAGCTACAAACCCCACGTGCGACTCTCCGTGTACATACATACTTCTATTTCTAGTCTTTTCATCTCTTCAAACCTTTGTCTACGAGTACTCTATATACTTGACCTACTCGTATCGATTGACTTTATCGCATTCTTCCCATCACCCCACCAGCTGACCAAACCAGAAGCCCCGCCCAGCCCGCCTCCCCAAACAAGTCCTTGAACCCAAAAACAATCCAATCCACCCTCCAAATGCCCTCTCTTTCTTCAACATCGCTCGTCATGCCCTATTCTACCCCCTCGCTCACACTTTCGTCTCATGACGGAGCATCAGACGCGCACACTACGGCAACACCTCCACCGGCGTCGCCACTCTCTCAACCCCGGCGGCACTCATCCCACCAACCATGGCGGAGGCACTCTCACGACTTGGACTCCGATGTCATATTCATGAAAGTTTGTCTCTACCTTTCTCAATTGCAGCATCTTTCATACGCTGATCATCTAACCAGGTCGACCTGTTCATTTCCGACCTGGGACGACGCTTAGATTGGATAGAGAACTATGGCAACTTGAAGCTCGATGCAACAGTCAACGGCGCATACTTCACCTTGGATGCCATCCGAGAATCGTGTTCACATGTCTCAGGCGAGCTGATTGGCGCTGGACGGCGACGGGCAAGGATACTCGTGGAGACCGTGGAGAGCAGATACAACGATGCCTTGCCAACCCGAGAGACGCTGGAGGCAAAAGCACAAGCTGGCATGCGACTCACGGACAAATTTCTTTCAGATCTGGAGGCTCGTGCTCTTGCTGTCAAAGATACGGGGTTTTCAGAGATCATAGACGGAGGCTGGCGCATGGCAGAAGAGGGCTTCGAGAAGGCAAGAGAAGTGGTAGATGAGGGGTTGGACAAGGCGCGCCGGGCAAGAGAGACGCTGAAAGAGAATGTTGAGCATGCCGTCAAAAGGGCAAAAGAGCACCGCCTCATCACATACGATGACCTACCGTACCCATGGCAAGTCAATCCTCACATCACGCGGGGCTACCGGTTCTCCGAAAACAAGATCGACTGCATCAAGTCGGCTTTCAACTTCTCCAACGAGACGGTGAACATCTGGTCTCATGCCATCGGCTTGATCATTGTTCTGGCTATCGCGTTCTACTTCTACCCTTCTTCTGTCAATTTCTCGCATTCCTCCAAGACCGACGTCTTCTTCGCTGCGGCCTTCTTTTTCGCCGCTTGCAAATGTCTGGTCTGCTCGTGTATGTGGCACACGATGAGCAGTATTTCGGAGCAGACCCTGATGGAACGCTTTGCTTGCGTCGACTACACCGGCATTTCACTGTTAATCGCTGCTTCCATCATGACAACCGAATACACTGCTTTCTATTGCGAACCCGTCAGTCGCTGGATCTATATCACCACCACCGCCACTCTAGGTGTAGGGGGTGTCATTCTACCTTGGCATCCGACGTTCAACCGCGCAGATATGAATTGGTTTCGGGTCCTGTTCTATGTCTCCCTTGCGGCCACTGGCTTTGCCCCGATCTTTCAATTGAGCTGGACTAGAAGTCCAGGATGGGCGTGGGCGTTTTATGCGCCGATCGGAAAATCCATCGGCGTGTATTTTGTCGGTGCCCTCATTTACGCAGGTCAAGTAAGTACTCCGAAAGGGCAGAATGATAGCTGGACTGATGCATGGGCAGGTGCCGGAGCGGTGGTTGCACGGCTGGTTTGACTATGTTGGAGGTAGTCACAACATATGGCATTTGGCAGTATTAGGCGGCATACTATTTCATTACATGGCGATGCAGAGTTTTTTCTCGGTAGCCTTTGAACGAGGGCGAGAAGAGTGTGGGTACGACATTTTGACGCGGTGAACTAGTGTGGATGAGACCACGGGATCAAGAGCTGACTGGTGGCTGATGTTATAAAGTAAATATTGGAATATATTTATGGACATATGCCTCACCTTTGACATTATTGCATCGATTAGCTCGTGCCAAGGGAAAAGGTCATATGTGCCTCGTAGTTTTTGGTCTAGGGCGAAAAGCAAAGATCTGCAATTTTTGGGCAGCAACTGCTGCACAATCTTTCATCAACGCTTCATCAATGCAAGGGCACAACCCAGAGCCTCTAAATGCTTCTAATCTCGACGGCGAGGATCTCTTCTAGACTCATGATGGAAATTTCAATTGCAGATCATTGGGCATACAGACGATATCACCACAGACAGCCTCACCATCTCTCGCTCTCTTTGGGCGTAAGGCGCTGACCGTTCGCACCTCCCACCCTACACCGTGGACTTCCTCCAGCGATGCTTTAGAACTCAACAGGCGTTCTAGCCAGTGATCAGGATGCATGAGCCTTCCTGCTTAAGCGGTTCGGCGTCTCAAGATCGATGCACATGCCGCCTGCTGGTGCCTACGGTGTCCAAATCCAGGACTGATTTCTGCATTGACAACGAACGCGCACGCCATCAAGGCGACGCGAATGATCCACTAATATCCCTTCTCAGTCCAAACCCGCAATGCATATGCTTTCTCAGAGTGGCGTCTTGGTGTTCTCCACAAGTATTCGTCGATTGACGAGGAAGGAAACAAGTTTGGTACGCAATCACGAGGATCGAGGGCTTGTATCTTCAATCCACCAAATCTCTAGTCGCCACAAACTCTCGCTATTCGTCCATCATCCACGCCTCACGGATACCCAATCTCCGCATGCCGTTATTACCCGGCTCTGTCTTGCGGCCCTTACAGCGTGGAAAGCGATGCTTCTGTCATCACACTCAAGGTAAGAGTCCTTGCGGTCTGACTCTCAAACGTGCTATGTGCCTGTTTCACGGTACTCTCGCCACCCTGTCGGAGTCCCAATTGAGTGGATCACCGTATTGGATGAGAAAATGCCCGTCATCGTTACGCTTTAACTTTTTTCTGAGTGTCCAGCCAGCCGACTGGGCCACACCGCGAAGATGCATACCGCCATTTGACCGTAGACTGCCATCACCGGACGACGTCTTAGGCGCCAACTCATCGTACCGGAAGCCCTGCCTCAACAGATCGTCGTCAGCAAGGGCTGCATCTTTGCGGTTGATCCCTGGAATCCTTGATAATTATCCCAGAAGCAAATCCTGCTATCTGCTCCTTCGGGCGTCAAGATCTGCAGTCCTCATGAGCGACTCCGGCGCGCCGAAAGGATGATGCTTCCCCAGCTGTAGTCTTCTAGTTGACGTCCACTCGAGTCCTAGCGTTGCGAGAAACAGTATGTCTTCGATGAAAGTCTCCTTGCGCCCTTGGCCATGCCTCCGTATATTTGCAACTCTATTGTCTTATCGATGCTAGTAAGGGTTCTATACTGATACTTCAGTCTCTCAACATGTCACACCGGGAAGGCTATCACTCCGATCAATGGGCGAGACCAGGACACGATAGGGAAGACCTCGCTCCTTCCCGCCACCCACATGAAGCCTCTTCCCGAAGGTGAAGGGCCGTCAAGTCATTGGAATGATGTTATCGGGTTAGCTAACAGTCTTGTAGTCCTCATAAACCGTATCCCGATGACCATGGCATCGCGCCATTTGCCTCTCGCCCTGTGTACACGGATGCGTACAGCACGGCCTCTCCAAGCTCACTCTACGGATTCTCTGAGGAGCGTGCAAGTCTTGACCCCAGGGCTGTTGGACCTTTGCAACAAATCATTCCGCCATACCGAGATGAGATTATGGACAGGAATCGCGTTTTGGCTATGCCTCCTCCCACAAGAAGGCCTGGGTCATATGAGCCTCCAGATCGGCTGGAGACTTTGAGCCAGGCGGCGCCGCAACTCTCAAGGATTCCGACCTCATTTCAACATCCCTATTCGCACCCAGAGACCGGGATGGGATTCAATGCAGTGAGATCTCCTCCAGGGTTAACGCGTCGCATGAGTTGCCAGGATTTAAACCAAAGACCACCCTCTTCGGCAGGCAATAACCCATGGGAAACGGAGTATACAATTCCACAGGATCGTGCTGAGTACCTGGATGAACGAGTTGCTTCAAGGGAAGCGGCCATACTGCCCGAACCCAAAGGATATGAGAGACAGCCAAGGAGATTCCGTGGAGGCCGAGATGAGTTTGCTGAAGGCCAGGTTCAGCATTTGCCCAAGATTCAAGTCCAACAGGCTCGGGAACGAGACCTGGATTACGAGCCAATCAGCCTAGACCTTCAAGAACAGAACGACATCCTGTCTCGCGTGAACAGACGTCTTTCCCAATGCGCTTTTGATTTCATTGCCATGTACCAATTCCCGATACCACTGGAAGCTGGAAAGCCCATGGTACGAGTTGCCACTGATAGGGCTTGGACCGAGTGGGTGTATCTGCTGAAGAGGCTGGCTACTAAGCGTCGTATACCTTCAAAGGCAATCTACGATGGTCAGATCAAGGAGCTAACAACATTGCTGGACAATTCCGTGGAGATGCGTCACTCTACCAAGCCTCAGTCGAGACCATTAAAGGATGATCGTCATGTACTCCAACTGATTTCCGCTGGTATCCAAGTGGGAAGAATGCTCAAGGATGCTACTACCATGGACTATCTGGACAGACTCTACAAGGACACAGAGGCCCTCGTCCAGCAGCGAAAGAGCATGCCCAGATACCCAAGGTGACCAAAGCCTACAAGGAAAATCCCGAAGGACCACAGGTTGTTGGCGAAGGCTCCATACAGCCTCGAGAAGACCTAGGGCGTGACGGACATTGGAGAGACCGGCCCCCCATTTGGCAGGTAATACAACAAGGATCGGTGTTTGGACGACTTTCACCCCATTGAAAGTGCGGAGCCAGCAAGGGTACAGCCTTGCTAGCGTTTCTTATCTTTTTGCTTCTTTTGCACCGCGCGCACAAGAATAGCAAAGCCACTACGGATTACGGGATTCAGCCAGGCGTTTGTTTGCCACTTTGGATAATAATGCCTTTGGACCTTTGGTTTGTCTCCATAAGCAGTGCCGCTGGATAGTTTCTTTGAAGTACAGGAATCTGGTTTTTATTCCGGTATGCTCTCCAAGCTTTTGTCCCAGGGCTCCCGGACCAGTTGGGCTCTAGGCGCTTGGAGAGGCTTTATTGTTCCTCCTTTCGGTATCCTCATCACTTTTCCAGCATCCATGAAGTAACATCTTGATAATAAATGCAATATTCCCTGTAAACTGGGCCATTCACCCAAATCATGAGACCGGATATTGACTTGGTGGCAAGCAGTTGCGCACGTCTTCGATCCCAAGTGCTTCCCAATTCGAGACGAACAATGACCATAAGACAGATACCACGCGCTTACTAGACAGCATCGACACACCGCACTAGCGACCAGCCATCTCACAGCTCCTCTATGCTTCCCACACGACCTTTGAAGGAATTTGGACCATCAGTTCGAGCAACTACGTGGGACCAGTCATTGTGACCAGGCATAGGCATCTTCGATTCAATTCCCATGGATTTCTCTTACGTTAAGTGACAGCGTCAACAGCATTGATTTCCTCGGTCTTCTCATACAGTGTCTACTCTGAATCGACGCAGGGGCTGCCTCCAATGCTTCAATAGAGGCCTGGTAAGTTTGTGGCGTCAAGCATTGATGGACTGAACAAGAATAACATTGTTCAATTATTTTTTCTATTTCCGATGTGTTCGGCAAAGCGCTCTGTTCTGTTATTACTTGCGTCTACCTGTTTCCTCCCACAACCCTTTCATAAAGCCTTACACACCATTCATCTACGGAATCTAAGAGACGTTTTAGGCCGTGAATCCTTCATGGCGACAAGCATTCATAGGATGACGGAGTGCATAAAGTTCTGACAAACACGTGGCTTGAGAATCCCAGTCAGCGGCTTCAGGGGTACTAAATCGGGAGAGCTACGACTCTGAGCCTCTCATGTTGGTACAGGTCAATCTAGCCTGCCCTGAGAATGTCGGAACCAGGCGGTCGGGTCCTTGAGCAAGACAGCATTGGCTGAGACATAATCAGAGCATTATTTAGACTCGAGCAACGGTCAAATGAGATCGACGCCCGCGTGCGGAATATTGTTATGTGTAGTGAAGCGGCTCAAGTTGACCAGTCGTCGTGCGATTATATAATAAGCTCTCAGCCAGTCAGATCCCCTCACACCGGCAATTGTGTCGCAGAGCCGCCTGAGGTCACTCTACGCAGACCTTTGACGCCGGACTGCTCGGCGCTCAAGCTTGGAGCCTCAGATGAAAGCACGCAAGCCCATTCGTAGCGAGTCAAGCAAAGTCTTGATACCATATTGGTAGCACTTCTCGCGCGCTTTCATGCCTCTCAGGATAGAGACCCCTTGGGCGGCTGGCTAAGCCAGATCCCATTATATAAAGACGGCCCTCCGTTCAGGAAGGTAGAGTGACATACAGAATCTACCTGCTCGCTGGGATTCCCTAGGCTGCTTGGGGGGTACCTTAGCCATCACAACTTTAGCGCTCCCACTCCCTTGATCTGGCGAACACACTGTTCCTTCGCGTTTCTCTCGGGCCCTTTTGTTGATACGGAATCTTGCTAGGTTGGGTCCAATCTCTCATGAGGATCAGTAAAGTAAGAATAGCATTATTATTGGCACCACCGTGACCACTGTGACTCTGACGGCAGTGCTCTAGGTCCATCGTGGTTGGAATCATACTCTAGGCGGGAGTCGCCCTTTAATCAGCTGCACGGACGGGGCACGAATCACAGCAATTCGTCAGGCTACTCAGGTGTTGTGCCCAATCAATCGCTTCATTCACAGCGCTTCCAGAGCCAACGAGCTTTCACGAACACCCACTCGGCTTTTTCCCCATCCCTGTCATTCCTCAATCGTCCTAGTTCCCTCGTGGCTTCCACTCTTTTTCGGGATCAACCCCAGAAGCGATCCCAGCTCACTAAACCAAGAGAAGCTAGTTCGATTTCTAATCTTGCATCAGCTTGCATCCTTTTACAACGCTGTTGTAACAGAAATTATATTTTTTTTATTTTTGTTTGAGAAAAGCAAAAGGGTCTTGGCGCGAAAATCATTCCTGTAACCGCCCGGCTTTTGACCAGCTAAGCACCCACGCACAACCACTCAATCCCTCACCGCGCGCTGGCCTTGATTGCTAGTCCAATAACAAATCAGGTATGTGCTTACCTTCCTACTCCACCTCTTCCCTTCTCTTCTCCTCTCCTCTTTTCTCCTCTCATATAAGCCCGTCACGCCCCAGAGCCTCTCTTTTCTTGTGCTGCCATCACGGCTCACTCATTTGCCCGCCGCAGGCACCGCCGTCTGATCCTGCCTCGAGTCATTCATTTGACGAGACGCTCTCCCCAACTCGACGGCCATCATGTCTCCTACCTCGACCAAGCCCATTCCTCCCACCATCAACACCACCTCCCCTACCGCCGACACGCCTAAATCCCCAAAGCCGACCTTGCCCGCTCTCAAGACACCTAAAACTGCGAGCCTACCCTCAGAGCTACCACGCAGCCCACTGCCCGGCCGGCTGGAGATGATCAAGCAAGAAGAGGATGACATCAAAACACCTATCACACCACCACAAGCCTACACCGAATTCCTCAGAACCCTCTCCCCTGCCGTCTCCACCCCTTCCACAGGTAGATCGCCAATGTTCGACCGCCTCTCCGGCAAATCCACACCCATCACCCAGCCCTCCAGTGCCAATAGCTGTCTCTGCAGCAGCCATGACATCTCGAAAACAGACTCCGCACCCATGATCCCACCCTCACCATTCATGCGCCCTCCGAACTCAGCACGCACACCCACTCTCCTACGGAAACTGCGAATCCCACAATCACCAGCCTGGTCTCCCGCTACAGACTCGCCAAAAAGCAGCGCATTCAGTAGCGCTCACCGCTCTCCGTACTCACCTGCCGACTGGGTCGTCGATGGGAAAGCGAGATACTTTGAAGGGCCCAGGTCGTGTACACATAAGCCGGTCAGCGTGAGGCAGGTGATTACGAAAACGGTGACATACACGAGGTCGCCGATCACGCCGCTTGATCCGGCGCCGAAGGGGAAGAAGAGGCGGTTGGAGTAGAGCTCGCACCTGCACCTCATACACCTTCAACCTCGCTATGAGGATTCGACCCACATCTGTCCATGCAATCAAAACGTCCATCCATCAACACTACACTACCTCACATCGAAAGCTCTTCACGACCTAATGTTGCCCCCCTCCCCCAATGCCCTTAGGCGCTGCTCGAAGCCACTGCATTACCTATCACTCTACCTACGCGACATGGGAGGCATATGACGTGACGAAACTTGGAGCTCGGCGTCGGACTTGACCCCGCAGACAGGAGTTCTGCCAATTTTTTGTTTTTGTTTGCTCTTAATCTTACTGGCGTATTGGAGCTTGCAAAGGAGACAAGCGGGGGGAAGCTGGGCAAGGCACAGTCAATGTTCTGCGCCAAGATACCACTGTTTGCTTACATCAAATCAATTCATGCTATGTATCGCTTTTCCCACCAATCCCACCCAATCCACCCGCTCTCTCTACACAACAACCATAAAAACAACAACCATAAAAACAACAACAAAAACAAAAACAACAACAACAACCCGCTGATCCACCCCAAATCCCCATCCTGCATCATCTCGCATCTCGCATCATGCAACCCTATTGACCCCCTCCCCCCCTTCCTCCCCCCCACCACCATCCCTGCCCCCCTCGCTCCGTTAAAAGCGGCGATCGAAAAGCGGGCCACCCCATCCATTTCCATCCCCTTGGTACCGACCGCCCTTTTTTTTCCCCACCACCACCTTACCTTACCTTCCCTTACGTAGCTGTAGCCGCCCACGCTAATACACCACAGGGGCGCTACCTTACATTGCGCAACACGCTAACGGGAGGCCGTCGGGGGGGGCCAGTCAGGATCGTCGAACGGGGATCGTTTTTTTTTGGGAAGCGCCGTGGGTTGGGTGGTTTTCAATGATAGAATGGGTATGGGATGGGTAGGGTAGGATGGGATGGGATGGGATGGGATAGGATGGGATAGGATAGGATAGGATACCGGTGCTCTCTTTTCTACCGTTGCACTCTCTCTCTCTCTCTCTCTTACTGCATGTGCAGGGATTTACCTTTTCTGCTGTGGTGTGGTGTGGTGTGGTGTGGTGTAATGTAGTGTGGTGTAATGTAGTGTAGGGAGTACCTACCGAAATCCCGGCGGGGTTCAAGGATCCCAGGCTGCACGAGGAGGGATCGCGGCCGCATGTGTCCCTACCTCGATGTAGCAGGCGGTTAGAAGGACGGTGGGGCCAATCAGCTCCGGGGGTTGGGGGCCGGGTGCTTTGATTGAACGATCTACTATCGATGGGGTTTTTGGGGTCCGAAGAGATGGACGGAATGGACGTGTTTGCTTTGCTTTGCTTTGCTTCCACGAGGGGGGGGATTTGTTGGGTATCTTTTGCGGTTTTGAGGCGCTGGTGGGCTACTTGGTCGTTGGGGTCGGGGAGGCATTGTTTGGAGGGATGGAGGGGGGAGGGGGAGAGGCGCGGGTTTGCTTTCTGGGGTGGAGGGGAAGTCGTCGTGAGCTTGGGGAGAGGGGAGGGGAGGGGAGGGGGGGGTGTGTGTGTGAGGGAAGGCAGGAAAGGAAAGACAGAAAGAAGGAAGGAAGGATGGGAGCGACTACGGGGATGAAAGTTGGAAAAACAAGGAATGTGTTGCAATGGAGTGGGCAGGCAAGCTTCTTGTGGCCCAATCATCGTTCCGTACCCCATCAGCCTGCTCTGGTCATTTCCGGGCCAGCAATCACAAGGCCACCTAGGAGTTACGGTGCACAAGTCTGCAACGCCGCGTTGCTCACGGCTCAGAGTCCCCTTCAAAATGCTTGATACTGCCTGATGGTTCAAGCACTAGCCATCACCGAACCGTTCGTCCAAGGGTCACCGGGCAGAGTCACCGAAGAGGCATTGTCGGGCATCACTCCCGTCAAGTTCAACAGCTCGAAAGGGATGGCCCGGTTGAACCCGGTCGAACCGGCCTGCGAAGACACCGTGTCGAAATATTGCAGTGCAACACCAGCATCTGCCAGTGAGATCGTCGACGCATTTCCAACCTTTTCACCGGGGTCGTGCTTCTTGCCCGACAGCTCCAAACGGATGTTTCCGCGACGACCTTTCAATCACTCGTCAGCACCTTTGAGAAAACATCTGGGCTCTCATGTGTAAACATACCAAGGCCTCTTGCCTTACCGCCCTTGCCTTTCTGTCTCGTGCACATACTAGTGATGGCGGTCACCGCTTCCCAAAGTTCGTACCAGGTCATAACAGTCGCTGGACCCTCAATGTCGATGCTTGCTTGACATTTCCTATCGACTATCCACAAAGAAAGGGAATAGAATATCAGTCGTGCTGTTTCTTGACCTGAGGTAGACAAGCTATGCTTTCTTACATCCTTCTAGCACAAGGGGCAATTCCTCTTCAACGCTCGGGTCTCCAGAGTATCCGAATACGCGAGCCTGCTTGGTAGCTCTCATGTTCACGACTATAGCCACACATGAATTCCACGCAGGTCCGGGAGTCGAAGTCGTGTCGCATTTGACCTGCACATTTCGGAGTCAGTATGACTTCCTCAAGGCAGAAAACTCGTCGCAAAACAAGAGTGGATACGTTATGAGTATCTGCTCCCGAGATATGTCTTAGGACTCAACTATGGTATCGGTTGTAGGGAAAAGGCTCCGTAAACTCACATTCGGTGGTTTGTACTCAGCGATTGCAACATTGACTTTGTTGTCGCCGCCTAAAGTGTATAGGTTTTGACATGTTAGAGGAATACACTCAACATCCAGATACTCCATGCTCGTACTCCATCGGGCTTCGAAGTAGTATAGACTTTGGGTTACAAGTCCCATGGTGCCTGACCTTTGATCACTCACCTATGTTGAAGGCCATACCTCCCATCCCTCTTTCAATAACGCATGTTTGAAGCGTTATCAAGGCGGCTTGGCCGATTTCAGTCGCAGACGCCTTCCCAGATATGGCGCCTGCGCTCAGGAATGGCTGAACGAAGCACAACCCGTCGTCTGTTGTTCATGCGTCAGTGTGAGATGAAGAATATTTGCAGGCCAAGTAGCGGGGCGTTGTATCCAAGAAGTAGAAAGAAGTAGACTATGGGGGTCTTACTGCTGAGCGTTCTCAAGGGGAGCGGACCGTCATTCGGCACCCCGCTGTCACGCTCGGCAAAAGTGTATGTGGTCTCATCCCTCTTCATGAAATTGAATACGTTGCGACAACTGCTTACTTTCAGATTCTTCCCGTATCTCGTTGCGTCGCATGCAATTTTCAGCAATTTGTCAGATGAGGAGTTGTTGCTTGATGGTACTAAGATGTTTGCAGGCGACAGCAAGTCAGAGGATGGTATTGGCCCTGCGGCCAGACTGCCAACGCTTTCGGAACGTCGCGACAGACTCGCAGCAAGGACAGTGTCTGAGTATAGGGCCCATAGTATGAGGCAGAAGAACATGGTCCTTGAATGAGACAGATTGCTACCTCTAGCATGTCAGGATGGCCAACTTCCGCTCATAAAAAGAGAGCCAGTTCAGTCACGAGTCGCGAAGGTCTGAAGTCTTCTTTGCGCCTATGATTGCCAAACACCCTACAAGCGTCATGATGTTTTGCGACGTGCGAGATATATCCTCACTTATGCGCGCCTACCTCAGGTCTCTCGTCGAGCGGCTTTACCTTTGTTTAGCAATTATTCCCCTTAATTCTCCACCCCCTTGCCACATTTCTCGCCCTTCATTGGCTGTATCGTGTGAGCAGCGTATGCACAAACCCAGCATCTCTCGAGGGACAAACATGCTGGCTCATGCCTTAAAGATATAAGCTAAACAAAAAGATGCGATTGCGACTCCAAAATCGTCCTATCCACCCCTATTGCAACAAATCTTGCATGGAAGGTCTAGCCAGGCTTACCCTTCAACTGCACCATCAATTGGAGACTCTCAGCGTAGATTACTATGGTCGTCCAGCGAATCTGATAGACAAAATTAAGGCATGCGACGGCATTAGTAGGGAAGGAAAAAATTCCGCTTCGGATGGTAGTCCCGACGACAATATCTATCCGTATATTGACGGACGCCGCGGACCCGCGGCGGCACATATCGGTTGTACGTTGGGCAGCCCAGATGTGCTCAGCAGAGAGCAAGTCTGACGAGTACTCCGTGCGATGTAGGGACTATTGTTGTTGTAGGCGCCGCCAATGGAAACACGATGCGCCTGATTGAACAGGCCAGAAAGCAGATTGCTTATCTCTTGTTGGAGTTGGAGCGTTAGAAGGAGCCATGAACAACGCTGCTTGTCACCGAGGCCGCTTGAACGATTCTCGTGGTCAACATCGCTGATCTCGTGAACGGAGCGACATATCACAGTCATCTTGTCTCATGATGAAGCATTTCAGGAACTCCATCACATGGCTTCATCTTCGGATGAGCCGATCATGGCACATATCATTCTCGTGTATGTGATGGACGATTGAGTCAGCCAAATGAAGACAATCATCCCGTCGGCCAAACCCTGTCGCCGAGCCTGATCCTAGCCACCTGTCCTCTCTGTGTTACAGTCAGCGCAGTATGCACCCCAAAGAAAACCTTTCCATCCTTTCTCCTCGTCTTGGCCAGCGTAACAAACGGTTCTTCATTCTTCTCCGCACTATGCTGATCTACGCATACCATCTGGCATCTGCGACAGCCTCCCAACACGTCAAGGGTGACATCGTAACCAATGCGTAGGGAGCGCCAATTATCCTCGACGTACGGTTTCTCAGAGCCAGGGCTAGAGGCAGGATCTTCAGCAACGATGATGTTAGCACGGAAGACCGAGGCATGAGCAGCTTTGCCGTCTTTGATTTTGATTTGTTCGTTGAGCCGATTGAGGCTGGAGTGGGATATGGTGAGAATAGGGCTCTCGTTCGACAGTAAGATCGGTCTCTGTGTGATTTTGGGCGGCTGAGAGGAAGATCTGTCTTTGCTTGGAGCGTTCAGGTGCGCTTTCGAGTGTCTTGTCGAGAGGCCTGCCACGGCAGCTGGAAATCTTGCTAGAGTACAAGGTGCTCCGATCAGAGTGGTGAAGAAGTCGGCGATCTGTTTCGACGCATAGGTGTATGCGAGGACGTTCTCGCCGCAGACTTGCGAAGTAGGCATTGAATGTCTATCATCACAAGTTTGAAAAACGCCAGGATCGTCAGAGAGAGGCACTGAAATCTCGTTAGGCGTAGCGGAAGCTACTGGTCCACGAATGCGCACACGTAGGAGTCCCTTCTCTAGATCGAGACTTGGTCTGAGTAATGCCATCTTAGGGAACTTCTTCTGGCTCAACGCTGTTCGAGTGCCTGGATGGACCAAACACCATTCCCTGTCCCAAGCCAACCCTTCTGCCCTGACGTCCCACAGAACGCCCGGTGGTATTGCCCAGCCTCCGCAACTCTTGATGGGATAGATGGTAAGAGTTTCAACGTATAACTCACGGCCGCGAATTGGAGTCGCCTCGGTTCGCCGTGGCACTTCTGTATGATCGACAAAGAACTCTTCGACGAATCCGATGAAAGTCTTCACGTCCTGCATGTTGCTCATAGCACCAAGACTAACTCTGAGCACCCCCGTCGGCTTTCCACCGATGGCATCGGTCTCATTTCCGCAGCGATGGCCGGCAGAGAAGTTGCGCTTCATCTCCCAAGGTGCCAGATCTAGGGCAGAAGCGATTCCTCCAGGATTACAGAGACCTCCGCTTCTTAGCTGAATATTGCGAATATTTGCAAGCTTCTCTACCTCCGTGTTGCTTATCCATTCGCTTTGCTTGTTACGAAGGTTGAAAGCTATGATAGGCCCTTGAGTTCTGCTGTCTCTGTAGGACGATGAAGAGTCTCGGTATATCTGGCAGACCTTGGAGCCGTTGTGGTGGCGTAGAGCATCGAGTTCGTTGCACAGTTGCTCGGCCAGTAATCCAGCGTGCAACGCAACACGCTCTGGAGAGCCGAATAGCCGTTCATAAACGTTCAAAGCGCTGTCTAGAGCAATAATGCTGTGTACTGGCAGAGTACCATCCTCCAGTTGCTCATGCAGATAGCCATGCTTCTGTATATGCCAATTCTCTTTCCCGCATAATACCATTTCCACCGTACCACCGCCGAAGTAGCTTCGTTGTTGCAGCACTGAGGCAGATTCGTTGCGCACGATCAGCGCTCCCAGATCTGGAAAGCCGAAGATCTTGTAGAAGCTCAGAACCGTAAAGTCAGGCGCCGTAGAAGCATTACTGAGGTCAAGAGGAGACGTAGAGACCATAGCAGCGGCGTCGAGAAGGCTGTACACATACGTTCCACGCTTGGATGATCGGAGCCGGCTCGTCCAGGATAGAGGCAAACGTCTTCCGTTCATATTTGACTGAGCAGGGTATGCAAATAGGCCCAGGCTGTTCTCTCCGGGCAGTGCATTGGTACCCTCATCGAGCCATTCCTCAACCTCGTTATCAGACTCGAAGCAGCGGTGTGTACCTTTCGCTGCCTCTCGAACCCCAACCAAGCTCGTATGAGCATCCTTATGATACCCATACCAGAAGCCATGCTCTTGTTCTCGAAAACTCTCCATTACCAACTTGATCCCCGCTGTAGCATTTGCAACAAAGACGAGGTCGTAATCGTCTGGGTTTGCGTTGAAGAACCGTAGCACCTGTAGGCGTACGTCTTCTGTACGACGAGTTGATAGCTGAGACGATGATGATTCAGAGTGGGGGTTTCCAAGTAGGCTTGACACCATGTCTTCAGAGAATTCATCTATAAGAGATTTGGGGTATAGAGTTGTGCCTGCGTGGTCGAGGTAGGTCGCTCCTGCAGCAGACGTGAGTCTCTCGGCCCCCGTGTCTGTACCTTTGTGAGCCTACCTTGAAGCATTGGAAATTCTTTCTCTCTGATAGCATCGATTTCGCTGTTGTAGTCTGCCATAGCTCTTGGGCTTAGTTCTTCGCCCTCGGGCTTCTTGCTTGGCTTCATGGTGGCCATCGCGGCTTGTCTCGCACTTCGAAGGAGGACGGCAGCCGGTGTTCGTGCATCTGTACAAACGACCACTCGCAGGCTGTCTCTGACTCACTGTAGTAGCTAAAGTGGGGAAGTGCCGTCAAAATTGCTATAAAGTGGAAGTCGGAGAAGCCCGATACATGGAGCTTTGATAGTGGAATGCCAAGAGCCTCGTGATACTGAGCTTTTCCAGAGTAATGTCGAGCCTTTCTGATTAAGCTCTGCGTATATACTTTGAAATATTGGCAATACACGTAAATTGGGAATTGTGATAAGCTTCTGAATGTCTTTGGGCCTTAGGGGCTCTCTATAGAATATTCAAAGCATCCACACCCACATACTGACCTGTTTACAAGAATTGGCCGACCACAGGTTCCCGCATTGCGGAGAACCGAGACAATTTGCCATGCTTAGATCATCGATCCATAGCAGGAAAGGCCTATACCTAAGAGGGAGTCAAACTCAACCTCCGGGGTTGCCTAGAATCCCCAATCGCACTATCCGGCCAAGTCCATCAGCGCCTTGCATGCATGACCATAGCCACCAAGCTTCGACATGAATAAAATAGGGGGTATCGTTTCGAAAATGACCAGCGACCCTCTCAATGGAGTCCTTCCTGCACCCTTGATCCCAACCAGCCCATGCATTGTCTCCTCGATCAACACTCCTTGCCCTCGCTCTTGCAGAAACTATCAAAAGACAGACCAGGATGCGCAGTTCATTATTGGGAAATATGACTCCCTGCCGATAGATTCAACCTTCAAGGCTCCTCTATCATATTAACAGGTAGTCCCAGCCCTTCTGCTGCATCACGTCCCGCCAGTGGACGTCCTGTCTTTCTCCCGCATCATCCGCTTGGCGCCATACTTCCTGAAGCAGGCGCACCATTCGGCCGAAGCTCCCAAACTCTGCATGCTCACCGAGGCTTGCGATCCGATCCGCAAAGGCAAAGCGAAATGGTGAATTAGGAGTGCTCATGGATCCACCGATCAAGAGTGGCCAAACGAGCGAGCGATCGAACCCATCGGGTCCAGCGGGGATGAACTCAAGTACTCCTGTTAACCTAGCCACGAGACCTTGCATGGATTCACTGTGTCTTGAAGACTCAGGTATTAAAGAACAGGCGTAGATGCGCGCGGCGAGTAGGTACATTGCGGTCATGTTCTTTGAGAGTTGCCTCGGACGAATGGCACCAGTTTGTGTGGAGGCATGCTCAAACTCTGCGCGTCCTAATTCTGAATGTTCTATGGTATCCAGATATTTTCCAAGCGAGGCGACGAGCGAGCAGATTTGGAAGTGATCAAGTTGGCCGGTGATTTTGAGCGAGTCGAGACAGGCAATCTCCGAGATGATGTACATAACCTTGTCCTCGCAGCCCATAAGCTCGGATAATCCGGAGGTAAGGTTTCCCTCATTCCTCCCACGGTATGTGGCTGCAAATTGAGGGCATCCTCCTAGCATAGTCGCGCCTAGAATGTCGATCCATGAGGTGAGTGTCATATTGAATGGCGGACGCGGGGTTTCATCGTCGACCGGTTCAAAATCGTGCTGCAAATGGAGCCTTTTCACACAGTCAGAAGCCGCCTGGAAATGCTGGTGCCATGGTATATCCGCTAAATCATCCCCTGGTCTACCAACAGTACATTGGAAAAATATCATGCCCAAACTTGCTTCCAGGATCTGCTCATGGTCAGTGTCAGTGTTACGTTTGCATGCCTCGCATATTTCGAAAATAGATGCGCCGCGATGCTTCATGATATCGAGTTCAAGTTGCTCGCTTTGCACTCGCTGGACGGACTTGAGATGGCTTGCAGAAATGCTCAAAGCGCAATGCAGGTAGGCCTTGTTCGACTCAAGAGCACGCAAGATGATCTCTGATCTTGCTGAGCCATGCTGATTGACCTCATGGACCGGGAAAATGAGCCTCAGAACGTTTTCGATAAAGTGGTCCAGCAATGGCCTGTCGCAATCCTCGACATCGATCCGCACTGACTGCGAAATTTGCGGCGTGTCATACCCGAAGTCAAAATCCAACGCCTCCTCAGCTCCAAAAATGTTTTCATTCCCGTAAATTTCATCGTGTACCCAGGCATGCTCTTCCGGAAAAGGTGTCATACCGGCTGTGACTGGGGGTGGATGATATGTGCTGAAGCTCGACGTTGAGGAGTCTTTCCGAGTGGGAACGTCGTTGACGTACATTTGGCTCTCGGTCTTGATGTCAACCTCATACGGTGGTGCGAGGAAACCCTGGTAGTGTGAATTCGCATCGTAAGGAGGGGAAAGGACATTGTTGTACATGTCGAATTGATCGTGGATTGGCTGTTGGCTGAAGTCGTATCCGGGGGAGTAGGGAGAGTCGACGGATGGGGCGCGTGTATGTGGATTTCCTGAATAGGACGCTGATGTTGGCAGGGAGTATGATAATCCTGGAGGAGTGTCCGCACCCATGGAGCCATGTGTCGCTTTCTCCGACACCTTGGTCCGCTTGATGACGGACTTGATGTGCTCCTTCTGCTTCTTCCGCAGAGTATTGTCATTCCACCATAACGGTCGTTTGTATTCGCACTGGAGGCCTAAGTTCCTACAAGCTTTGCAACAATTTTGGCCTTCGTCGCACTTCTTCCTTCGCAGGCGGCATGTGTAGCATCCTAAGTCCGGGGTTAGTCGGTTGACGGAAGGACAGAAGTTGTAGGTACATACCTGAGCGCGATCTTCTATGCATCTTGCTGGCTGCAGCGCTCTTGGCCGGCGATTGCTTAGGCGCAACCATCTGCGCAGACTTGGCAGTCTGCCCTGCTGCTCTTGGTGACATGGGCAAGCTTCTCGTCAGGAGGTATTGTGTCGTGAGCTGTCAAGATATTATGGATATGGGTGCAGATGCGAAATCAAGGCGACAAGTGGGAAGGCGCAGAGCAAGACCGGTATGCTATTGTTATGAGTAGTATTAAAGGGTAGGAGCCTGACCAGCTGGCTCCAAGATATGATGATGACGGGGTGGGAGAACAATAGTTCCACGGTCTGCTGCAGGAGTCCTTGAAGTGAAGACTCGGACTTGATATGGAGTTATATGTAGACATAATTAGAGTAGGGAAAAGGCTTTCCAACTTTCTAGGGTAGGAAGCCACTGTTCTAAAAATGAATATGTGCTTCTGGATGAGGCCCCGCGATACCCAGCCAGAATACCGGCCAGATAGTGAGGCTAGCACGATGGAAAGCCTGCCCAACGATTGGTATGATGGAATGAAATTGACACAAACGCTAACAAGCTTGGAGCTTCCACAGGAAAAGAGGGGTAATTTGCTATTTTTGCCTCTTACGAAGCGCCCAAAGCTCATAGGATCCTGGTCGTCAATCATCATAAAGCTCCATTCATGGTTAGGATCATGCAGTCATACATATCGACCCCTAGCTTCACAATCGGCAGCGGGGCGGGTCGAAGAAGCTTTCGAAATTATCGAATCGCTGCAAGCCTCGTCAAGCTGTTCTAAAGCTACTGCATGTGATTCCGAAGTCGTCACATCTGTTCCGTTGCTTCCCCGTATGCGGCCCATAGGGAGGCAAGGGAGGAATTTGCTTTTCTTGTCGAGCAGCCTGCAGAGCAATATTTGCTCGATGCAAGTTTTCACTAGTCTTTTGGTTGTGGAAAGCAGAAAAGACACCGCAAAAATCGGTGAAATTAAAGAGAACGCGGACGCCATGTTCCACGTCCCAACCTCCAGACTCGCAAATGATTGCGAGATCACGAGATTGAGCGTCGGCCAACCATGCACATGCACCATACGGGCGACGCTATTCGATTTGGAGGTGAAGCACCGCAATTCCTTTCCTTCTTGGCAGCATGACAGGCCAGCAGACGTTGAAACTTTTAGCGCTGGCCCTAAGAAACGTGCCGCTCCAGCGCCAAAATGGAAGCTTGAAAAAGAAAAAAAACGTTGGTGCGGGGGAGCGAGCTTCGTGATAGGCTCAAGCTAGCAGTAAATTAGGCTGACTTGATGCTTCCATCGCTCGGGAAAAGATATGAAAACGGTCGTATTTGCTAAGAATAACTCATACCTACCAGCTACGATGAGTGATAAGTAGCAAGATCTGCAAAAGAAATTAATCCTTCCTGAGATCATTTTGCTTCATTTCCGACGCTAGCGAAAAACGTCCTATGCTGACAACGGCCGCCGTTGGTGGTGGGTCAATTGGCTAGCGTTGAAAAGAATGTCGGCGAATCTTGAATGAGTATCAGCTACCAATGTTACATACTATCATGTGGCTTTTCGCAAAGTTCCGAGGACTTTGAGCAATTGTCGGTGTACTTGGATGCTACTTGTGGAAGAGCCCTGTGGCGATTCGTAGCGACCATGGCTCGTGATATCTAATCAATCGCAAGCCACCTGTAAGAACATCGAAGGACGTTGTGGTTTTATGATGAAGCTCAGGTGACTTGGACCCCCGCAAGGCAAGATTGTGGGAGACCCCTGTGAATCTCCGCTCCACTCAAAGAGGAAGCCGCATACCGAGCATTTCTACTCGTCTTGACAATGTGAATCAGTGGCATCGATACTCCCTATGAGTGGCGGTGAAGACTTCTGATCGACTGAGCACGAAGTAGTAGGTATGAGGATCCCGAACTGATCGCCCGCATGATTTTCTGGTCATGTGAGTAGGGAAGATTGGAAGGGTGGGCAGATATTGGAGCTGACCGTGGATAGGGAATCCAATAAGAATCTTGGTAGGGATGGAGGATCCGAATACGGAGGATGATGTGCGTGATTCATATCGTGCCCAGAAGATGGAGCATGCACGCCATCGATATCACCATCCTGCAAATGCGGGGACAACAATGGCCAATGCGCGTTGTCCCTTGCGCCAATGTTTCTTGGGCATCTCCACTCCTGGTTCCCTCCATTTTTTCTACTGCCGAGACATATAGTCCTGAGTGAAGCCAATTAATGGCACCGAAATGACGACTTCGTGGTTTGACTCTGCAAAGCAGAGCAGAGGCAGAAGAATGGTACCCTTTCCCTTTCCCTTTCCCTTTCCCTTTCCCGTTGCGAGCCGAGCCTGTACTGTGTACTGTGTACTGTGTAGTGGGAGTACTGTGCAGGCTTGTACATAAGCGTAAAGTCTGGTCGTTATTGGCTCGAATGCGGTAGATGCAGCCTTAGTTAAGTAGTAGGGATTTCCTTTCTTCCTGGCGGTTACATAGGGACTTTGTTGGATTTGGTGATGTGGCTAGCAGTAGATGACCATTCATTGGTGGGATACATGTGGCTCGAAATTTAAGCTTTGAGCTTCCTGCACCTCTCTGTTCCTCTTCACACCTCTGAGTGCTCAAGGGTGCAGTCGGCGCACAAGATAGCAACGAATAATACCGCCTTATGGTGTTGATCCGACGTGATGGCTTGAAGATGTAGCCCGCTAGTAGAATGTGAGAAGAATTGTGAAACGGAAACCCTTCTCAGAGTACTCCAGCATACAGAGAGGGGAGCTTCCCTATAACCATGTCCAAGCGCCCAATCCCAAAGGACTTTCCTTTTTTTCCTTTCCTCTTTTTCGCTATGCTCTCACTATCGCTGTCGTGCTAGAGTGGTCTGCGAGGGAATGATTGATTCATCCCATGTTCATTACATACATACATACGAACATACACACATTCTCCAATAGTACTGCTTTCTCCAGGAATCGCCCTTCCAAAACTGGTATCAATTGAGTATTTGCGCGATGGTAAGTCATTGACAACAATTGATCCGCTCAATGAGCAGTCTCTGAATATATTAGGCGTTCATGCCAATGGCGCAACCGAGGGGGATTGAAATGTTCCAAAAAGGCAATGTGCAGTCGGTATTCGTCCAGCCATCGGCACCTAGGCCAGTCTCTCAAGCTACGGAGATGTATGATACCGAATTCGAAGAGGATCTGAGTGATTTCGAGGAATACTCGGGCCGCAGAAGCGAGGAATCGGTGGGTACCCAAGACCATCTCAGCCGCTGCATGTCTAACACATTCGTAGTTTGGCAACCGAAGCAACACAACGGTGTCGACTTTTGAAGAGATCCAAACCCCAGCTTTGAATGATTTTGGAGGATTCAATTTCCAATTACAGCTACAGCAAGAAAAACAAGGGCCGACAAAGCCTGTTGAAGGACCTATTGGACCACACCTATTCCGCATTTCGCAAGACTCAACCAGAACACAGGAACATGACATCTATCTTGACTGGTCTCCTGTATTGCCGCAAGACCTCAGCGCTGGTCCCAAACCAATACTGACGACAGAACGGCAACAGAAAGTCGAGAAGGCTCCTCACAGCAGTGTGCCCCTGCAAGCATGGACACCCCAACAGGTTGGATGTTGGATGACCGCTGCTGGGCTTGAATCGTCACTAGTGCAGAAGTTCCGCATGCATGATATCTCCGGCGCGATACTGAAAGATCTTCAGTTCGGGGATCTCAAAGAGCTTGGAATCGTGTCCTTTGGTCAACGCCATCAACTGTGGGATGCTATACGGAATCTCAGGGGTGGTCTAAGCGTCCCATCAACTCCAGCAGATGACCCATGTTACTCATCCACATCACCCAATACATCGGCAGCACCACAACAGCCCATTCGACAGCGTCGTGCAGATGACTGCTCCAACCCTTCAAGCCCAGACGACGACAAAGCCAAGTCACCAACGGTAGGACGAAGGCGAGCTCGAAGGGCAGTACGACCTGACGATGTCATTTCTCCTGGAGAATCCGCGTCGATCGTGGCCATTGAGCAACTCCTCCCTGAGCCGCATCATTGTTCGAAGGGGGAGAATTGTTCAAAATATAAGAAATACCAGCGCAAGATGGCAAGGTTTGCGAAAGAGTTCCCCATGGAATTGGAGCAGTACCAGGATGCCAATGCTGCTCCCAGCGAAGTCAGCATGCGGCCAATGTCTGAGGCAGTACCTTCTGTCGTTGCATCGTCGGACCTCCTAGGACCAGGTCGCTTGCCTGCACTTCGCCTCGATGAGGATCTCCTCCGCGTTGTCCAAACCCGCGATCCTCAAGAGAATGTCAGGCAGTTCCTCAGCTTCCAGCACCTGGACGAGCCTCCCGAGGAATCCTCAACATCTCCGTATGAAATGTTTCCTCCGCTTTCGCCACCAGGACCCACACAAGCACCTCATAGCAACCTGAGCCTGCTTCCCAAGCTGACGATTCCAACAATCCAGCCACAGGATGCCCTTTCTGCTAATCGCACTGCTGTCCCATTACGACAAAATTACACCCCAGTCACAGCTTTGTATACGAAGAACGAAAACAATGGCTCTAACATCTTCAGACTTGGCAGTCCGGCTTCCGCAATGGACGTTCCCGTCACAGCGATCCCTCTAGGTCCGATTGAGCGCGACGCTTCTCAGTCCGTACCACCAAGCATGCGACTTGGCGGGGACCCCATCTACCGCTCGAACTCTCGAGCGGACCATCGTCAACAGTTTCGCCAGCAATTTTCACCAGTCGATCGCCGTCAGGCGTTGTCGCCCATTCCCCGCGCACAGACTGCCAATCCTATTGAGCGATCGAGTTCCCATCGTCATCAGCCAAGGTTTGCCATGGCCCCTTTGCGAGAAACGTTTCTTTCTCCCATCGATGGCCAAGACGAATTGACCCCTACAGCCAACGACGTCAACTATGCCGGCTGGATGAAGAAGCGCAAGACGAAAATGCTCCGTCATGAATGGCACGAGAACCACTTCCGTCTCAATGGCACTCGTCTCGCTATGCACCGAGATGAGAAAGTTAACGATGCTCTTGAGTACATCGACGTCGACGAATATGCTGTCGCTTGTTCTTCGCTTGCATCAAACAAGCTCAACGCTGCTTTTAAGTCCCTGAAGCTTAGCAGTAAAAAGAAAGACGGCGATGATCATTCAGCATTTAGCTTCCAACTCGTGCCCGCAGCCGAGAAGAAGGGCATTCTTGGCGCAGCGACTGGAAAGACGCACCACTTCGCCGTCAAGTCTCGCGACGAGCGCATCGACTGGATGCGTGAGCTTATGCTCGCTAAAGCAAGACAGCAGAAGGCTGATGGGTGCGAGATCAACGTCAATGGCAGTATGATCTAGCCACCCCTCACCCTGGACTTTACACTCCTTCGTTTAAGCTTTAAGGGCGGATCATTTAACATTTCCTGTCATATATTTCTTAGGTCGGGGTGGAATTGTGCATAGCGAGTCACTTACTGGGAGGCAGCATTTTCCCCTGGGAGGCATAGCGTGAACCTAAAGGTCGATATGATAATGTTTCCGATTGTCAACGTCTACCATTGAATGAGCGCTCCGGATACGCCCCTCACGACACCCTCTCAACATACTTCATAGCTAGGTAGTTAGATGCAATGAAACAACATCTTACCACCTCTACGAAGGTTGCGAAGGTGACTGCATCATCAAAGGGAAAGCAAAGATCTGTAGGACGGCAAGAAGATACTTAGCTAGCTCGGCTCCTTTGTTTGTTGGCCAGACCATAGAACTAGCGTGTCTGCTGTCCAGATCGATAGGCACTACCTCCGCTGCAACGGTGGCACATCACATGTGTTTTAAACCTTTCCTTCGATCAGGTCTGGCCTGATGGTTGGTGTCGGCGGTGGGGCTTCGAGCGCGAAAAATGGCCTTGAAAGGCGACCCTATCAACGAACCGGACGACGGATCTGGAGGCGTGATCTGATACGACTTCGGGAAAGCGATTCATGAAGGTCGATCCGGGCGAACAGGACCGTCGAACGACCTGCTCATTGCGGTACACCACCCGTAGGCTTGACAACAGATCATTGAGACCTCCTGGTTATTCTAAGCCGTGGTCGATCCTCAATGGATGAGAGATATCCGTATCATACACGTCTGATTTCTGTATAACGAATGTAGAGGTCATGGGAATAGCGGAAAGGTATTACACGCCATGCTGTATTACTTTCATACCCGTAGAGATCACGCCAAAACATCCACAGTTTCTAGTGATTACCGTGTGACTAAGGGCCTATTGCTGTCTCTGTTCATCTAGTACTCGTGCTGGACCCCTTGAGGTTTACGTGTCTACTTTTGTCTTTACCGCTGGAGAGCAAAGAAACTGCCTTCGGTTCCCATCCTGGACTTGAAGGGTCTTTGACAAACGGGGTCGACAGCGAGCAGAGATCACGGTAAGCAGCTGGTGAAAGAGCGAGCGGCCGGCACGCCTCTGCATTGTCGGATAGTCGCTCTCGGCGTTACCTGGATACAGAGCGTAAGACGTTTAAGGCATGGAAGTGCACCATGTCCGTTCTTCTCGTAGAAGCTGGAACATCTAGATCAACACAAGTTATCAGGACTGGAATCATCGGGAACGTTGGCGATCGAGGTTGTGGGCTGCCTTGGACTGAGATCGATTGTAATAGCGAGATCCGTATTAAGAAACGGTCATTGCCCGACACAAGCGTAAAGATGAGCAGGGTATGACGATAACCTGGATGTTTCTGAGCTGGGAAATCTAGAAAGGAAATCCCAGGTAATTGGATGCGGCAAGAAGAGGATTGTATATGCTGAAGGCCGCACAAGGCCATCCACTGGGATCTCTGGCTTGCAAACCTGGTTCCTTTCCACTCTCTCCCAAGGATAACCGATCGCCGGACTCCAGCGATTCGGTTCATATCAGTTGGTATATGCTGAAGCAGACGAAGCGTTACCGGAATCATCAAAACTTTCCATGTGCTTCCAGGCCGAGTGACGACCAAATTCCTGACGGTCCTTCACGAGTACTTCATGCTCGACCACCTTTGACCCAACTCTAAGATCGATGACTTTTACTCCCCAACGATACCTTGTACGTGAAACACAAGAAGTCAATCTCACTATAATATGTATACATTGGCAGTCGCCAAAATCATTCCGGGAGCACTAGGAGGTCTTGTAATACTCAGGTATCAAGTCATACCTGCAGACGGTGTCATTCATCATGATCTGCTATCACCAAGGATAGTGCAGCAAAGCGCCAGACCCCTCCTTAACCCAAGGCTGAATGCTGCCGTAACGCTAAAAGGCAGTATCATACAATTAATACATTTACTGAGCATCTACAAGTCAGTGATTTGGCTCATCTGGAGGCTTTGGCTCAGGAGCTCCATCTCTCACTGGCCATCGCGGCTGGTCGAGAGGACTGGGTTCTACCTTCGATGGTGGGAGTTCTGGTGGTGGATTTGCGAGTGGCGACCTTTCATGATCGGGTGAAGGCAGCTCCTTGTCATGGATAATGGCACCTCCTTTGACATCGTGGCTATCGGGTAGATCCTGCGTCCAGTCAGTCAAGCATTCTGAACGTCACTAAGCAGAGATTCTACCTCTGCTTCATCTTCTGCACTGCTCAAACCACGCTCAAGCGCCAATCTCTGAGCTGCTTGCCGTCTCTGCTCCACCTCAGCCTCCTCCTGCAGTCGGACACGCTCCTCTTCGTGCTTCAGATCACTTATCGACAGTACATCTTCTTCTGCCGTCTCTATCAGATGGCGATTTCTGCCACTGGAAGTCGACGTTCCCCTCCTTTCCTTTCTCACACTCCTCGTGTCCTTCGACGACCCCGTCTTCGTCGAGGCCCTGGACCCAGACGGTCTCTTCCCCCTTGCCCTTCCACTACTGTGATCATCAGACGTAGTCCCCGTAGTCCGCCGCTCCAACACCATCGCAAACTCGTCATCCAACGGCACGGCATCATCCTCATCATCGCTCGGGAACAGATCACCCCTCGAACTTAACGAGTTGGTCGTACTCCTACTCCCCACCGTCCCACTCCTACTCCTCGTATGGCCTCTCCCTTCCCGCTCTTCCCCCTCCTCAATCAACGGCTCCGCTTCCACACCCCTCCTCCCAATATTCTCCTGCAGATTCGCAACATTAGGTTTGTATCGAACCCCCCTCCCCCCAATCTTCCACGGCAATCTCTCCAAGAACCCAAACATACTACTCTTGGGCAACATCTTAACATCATCCTCCCCCTCCCCACCTTTCCTCCTGCCAACCCCGCGACTCCCATAACTCATCCCCCCATGCTTCCCCGGCTGTGCCGTATCATCCCCATTCAGCAACCGATCCAGCTCATCGTTCCCCCACTCACTCTCATCCTGCTCCCAATCGTCATAGAAATCAAACGCGAGGTTCTCCCTCCCGCGCCCCCGTCGGCTGTGCTGAGATTGGCGCTGGCGCTTCTGGCGGAGGTCGTCGCGGACCGCGAAGCAGGGCTGGCAGGACGCTTCGAGGCAGGTGCTCAGAGAGGCGAGGCAGGGGGAGATGTAGTGTTCGGAGAAAGTGAAGAGGGAGGCTTGGGTCGTAAGGTTGGCGGACTCGATGTTCTGGGAGATGTGGTTGAGGGTTTGGCGGATGCGGGGGTCGGAGGGGCGCATTATCTTGGGCTCGGAGGGCTGTGACTAGTTCATTCATGTGAAGGAAGGATTCAGGCGATCAGATCGCAGGGATTGCTTGACATTGTTCGGTATGTTGAAGGGTTGCTTTCTTCGTTGCGATGGTCAGGCTGTTCAGCTGATGCTTCGATGGCCAAACCGGAGCGGAATCGGCAGGTTTGCCGGGTGATCGTCAGCCCTATCAAAATGGGTCGCAGTCTGAACCTTCACATGTTGGACGTTGTATCAGCGCATCGACCCGGAAATATCTGTTATTCATGACTAGAATCATTCAAAGAAGAGCATTAGATTATGGAAGACTTCATGGCTGACGATGCTCTGTTCGATCTTTTGAGGATTCGCATCACCTCGACTGCCACCTGTTCTGGCAGCTTGCCTGCGTACTGGGAGCATTGATGAGCATTCCACTATCAGCAATGATTGTTGCGCAGACGAATGCCGATAGATTTTGATGCCTGAATGTGTTGCTACCATGATTTGCACAATGCAGTCAAAGTGTACATTCTAATGGTCAAGTGGACTGATTTCCACTGACGATCAAAACCATGGCAATCGTTCTTCTCTGATTTACAATTTTTTGACGTGTCCGAAATATCCTCGCTCGTTTTTCACAACTGGATCTCATCTGTTGCAATTTTCATTATATACACAAATTGAAAAGAGACCTATTCACAGACCAAAGAGTACAGATAGAATGAATATTAATGCTTTTAGTGTTTCCGTTCGACTTCTAGAAGAACTTGCGGTGCCAGTCTTCTGGGGACCCACAATTGCACCGCTCGAAGACGCTTCCGAATTCGTTGCCGAAGATTCTGTGCTTGTCAGAACGGCGCTTGAGCTAGAAAGACCAGCAACCGATGTTGTCGTTCCAGTGGCAGTCGGACTTGTTGCACTCGAGTCCGCAGTGCTCGTAGCGTCCGCTGAACCATCCATTGAGCCGCGAAACGAAGGGGAAAGCAGGTCAGAAGTAATCGCAGGTATTGATGCGGACACAGCTGCCATGTCCACCATGGATGAAGTCGTTGCTGAAATCGTTGCTAGATTGACGGAGCCTGCCGTAATTTCCACCAGATAGGTGGGGAACGCGTCTGGCGACTCCGATGGGTAGAAAGAGGTGCTGGTGCCAGCAAAGCTGTAGCCTGGAGATGTCGACGTGACGAGACAAGTCGCGGTCGGTATCGATGGTGTAAACTCACACTTCCACACGGTTGTGATTCTAATTTTGTTGTCATCAGCGACTAAATCAGTACTTGAACCTTTAGATTTTGAGTACGTTCGCAGGAAGAGGCTAACGTACGGCTGATCTGCTTCTGTGAAGATGGCGGTCGAAGGACCTTGGATCACTGTGACTGGCCCGCAGGATTTATCAGTGGCGCAGTCGAACACGAAGGTGGTTGCCGATGCATCCTATCCGAGAACATGTCGGGTTAGCCAGATTTGGCCGTATACAGCGTGACGCACAAAGCAGAACTGCTCACATTGCCAACGACAGATGCCGAAAAAGAGTTCAAAGGGTACTCCACAGGGACGAACAGCGAGGTTGTAGATTGGCCTGTGGTCCGAATCGCAGCGTAAAGAAGCAGGCTGATAAGGTGGAGCAAAGACAGGGAAGACTGCATCTTTCTAGGGTCGACGAGATTTTTCTATCTTTCTTCTTTCTTTCTTTCTTTCTTTCTTTCTTTCTTTTTGTATTAGGGAAATAGTGGAAGAAATCCTTTAACTTTAACGTCTCTTTTCCAAGATTTGAGTTCGAGTTGGCCCTAACTTCGTATTCGAGGCCTGTCTTTAGAAGATAGGGGCACGCCAGGACTTTCGAAAAGCATAAGGCTAAACCTTTACTGCGGAAGATTATCCACGTGTGCAATTTGCACTCTTTTTCTCATCCTCAGCCAGCACCTTGATTTTTCTGATCTTACTTTGATTGGACTGCTTAGAGAACTGACATAGAGTAGCAGAGAGAATTTGATACGCTGACCCTTTCTACAAAAGCCGAAATGGACGGGAACATCAAAATCGTGTGCGAACTCGATGGTCTAGACAAAGAAGTGCCCGAAGTGGACAATAATAATCGAAGATGGAGATTCAAGGGATTGATATCTACCCATCAGCATTCGGCGAATCAAAGGCCGAAATCGAAGGGAGCAACGTAAGTGCAGTAATGGAAAGAGATGCTCTTCACGCGGCTCATGGAGCTGAGAATTAGTTGATATTTGGTACAGGAAAAAGGTCCCAGAATCTATTAATCTCCGGCCCTTGCCAGCAGGACCAGAACGGATCAAAACCCAAGCCTAATAGTACAAACACATGAAAAGACCTAGAACAGATTCCCCCGGCTCGCAATACCATCGACTGGGAACGCGTTCGCATCAGCTCCAGCATTCGCCTCCCTCGGCATAACCGCATCAACCTCGGGCGACCACAGCATCGTACAACTGCAATTAACCGGCCTATACCCCTCCGGATGCTCAATCGTATGCTCCGGCATTGGTGGCGTTTTCCGCTCTTCGACCCTCTCCCTAATAGCAACCTGCATAGCAGACGATGCATCCGGGAGCTCCGGCGTCTTCGGCCCTTCCACCCACTCCCTCGTGGCGAGATGCGCCGCGGTGGCAACATGAACGGGCGGCGGCGGCGCGCATCCGCGAGGTGTCGAGCTTGCAGATCTCCAAACGTGATACTGCCGGTCGTCGGGGACGCACCGGCCGCGGCTTGCAGTCGGGGTGTCGAGCTGGCGCTGACGCACGAGGTCAGTTCTTCAAGCCTGACGAGCAGCCCCATGGCTTTTGCCTCGAGACCCGAGACCTGGTTCTCCAACGCCGTGACGCGCTCCAGCGTGGCTTCCGAACCGGCCTCCGCGGCCGCGGGGGCTCGGACCCGCGTGTCGGATTTCCCCGTCACGGCTGAGGCGGGATCGAGACTTGGGGCTGCTCCCCCGCGCACGCTCCTCGTCCCGGACATGGGGATTGCCGGGAAAGGGTGTCGTTCCGGAAGCGAGCGCGCCGGTGACGAGTGTACCAGACATCATCGTATCAGCCGTACTCGCAGCCTCGCCGCCCGGAGCGTATATGTTCCCCATTCTATCAATCGGTTAGCGACAAGCTTTCATCCGTTCTTCGGGCGGGGGACACTTACATCTTCCTCCGCTTCCTCCTCTCCGGCACCGATGAAGCCTCCTGCCCCGGTAAATGGCAAAACTCCCTCTTCTTATCCTTACTCGTACAGTACGCGCATTTGCTAAAGGTCCCCTCCCAACGATAACAATCTTGCTCGAGTTCCACACAAGCAGTGCAAGGGTGGTCGCTGATATCGCCTTGGTCGACGATATGGCGTGCGCGGACGACGGGCTTCGTTTCTGAACGAGCGTATTTCGGATAATCCTCGTGGGTTTTGATGGGTTCCATGCGCACATTGAAGGTCGTTTGCATTTGCTGCATGGTGGGCATTCTTTTTTCGTGGGCCTGGTCAGGAAAGTATGATATTGAAGGTTTAGTGATGTGTGCTGTGGAGACGGTGGAATGCGCACAAGGTTGGCGAAAAAATAGGAGCGCGTGGCACTTTTTCATCTTCTGGGAACAAAGACAATACAACGACATTCCTCTTGAGGCCAACCCGGTGAAGTAGAGACAAGGGATGGACAATGTGAGCATCGAAGATAAAGGACTTGGCTTTGTGCTCTCGTGATGTGTCGATTTTCATTCAAGGATTCAAGGAAACCAAGTACAGGCACGTGCTTTCCGCGCCACGAGGCGGCCACATTGAAAAACAATCGTACTCGTAGGCTTTGTTACAAAGACGACAAAGTATCTTAGGAAAAGCTGACTTGTTCCAGGCTGAATATAGATCATACTCGAAGTAACAACAAGGAGAAGAAACGTAGTATGCGGTAACGTCGAACGACAACGCTTTGGCGTAACAAGCAGGCTTTCAGTGAATACATCCTTATTCAGAGACATCAATCCCACACGCGTCATTGGGCAAGCTTCAATCCAATCGTAGTAATGGTGTGAAGTGGTGTGTGTATTTCGGCAAGCACCAATGCAATGACGTGACCTCCAACACTACCGACTCGCACAACCCGCTTGGTACTCGGGCCCGCAAGTTGCACCTGTCTCCTTTCTTCTTCTCCTTCTTTCAATCTTTTCGAATATGGGTATCGGCGTAAATTTTCGGGGCTCAGAGCCTTGCCAATATTGCTACTTTATCACCAAACGCCACTCACAGAGAAGAGATTCGCACATTGACCATTTGCTTCATCCGAGACTTTACAGAAACAGCCTATCAAAAGCTTTGGGCGGACACCGTGGCAGGCTGTAAAGAATTAGAATTTTTACCATCTTGACAATGCGTGGTAACAGCACTTACCGGACTGTTCAGCATATTCTGCCTCTTATTTCGACCTTTTTTGATATGGCTCTTCAAAGCACTTGAGTCGAGCGGCTTCAGAAGTTCGAAGCTGCACAGCAGCTCGCTAGACACTGACATGACCGCCCCCCAATTATCGAACTCGCCGCAGTACTACACAGCCATCAGCCTCGTGCTAGAAATTCACAGAAATCATGGGGACTTACGTTAGGCGCCGAGAACACAGTGACCAGGATGCGATCATTGAAGAATTCATAGCCATCCTCCACCACCATGTGCGCCCTGCAAACAAGATCGAAGTCATGCCGCTGCAAGAATTCCATAATTACTTTCTTCCCGAAACAGTAGCTCACACCTCTCTCGTTAGCTTCCCAATCAGACTCCATGTCAGCAGGATCACTCCAAAGCAGGTCGTTGAGCAGGCCGTAGTCAGGTACATCCGTAGGTCTGGCGATTTGCCGAATGTCGTCCATGTGCGTCAAGCTCGGCGAAAGGCCTCCATGAACACAGAAGATCTTCCCTGCAACAATGGCGGCAATTGGAAGACAATTGAAAGTATCAACAAAGGTCTTCCAGACCTTGATGTTGCACCTGCGCTTGCACTCGTCGTAGAAACCGTAAACTCTCGTCACGTTGGCGCACTCATGGTTGCCTCGGAGCAAGAAAAAGTTCTCTGGGAACTTCAACTTGTAGCAGAAAAGAAGGAGAATCGTTTCCAGACTCTGTTTCCCTCGGTCCACGTAGTCACCAAGGAACAAGAAGTTGGCGTTTGGGGGAAACCCGCACATTTCGAACATCCTAATCAGATCGGTATACTGCCCATGCACATCGCCTACGATTTTGACTGGGGCCGAAAGCTCAACCAGGGCAGGCTGTGACAAAAACACTTCGCGCACAGCGTTACAGATTGCTGTGATCTCAGCATTCTTGAGACATACGGCTTTAGTGACCTTTGTAGAGTAGCCCGCATCCAGCAACCTGGTAATCATTTCATCTAGATCAATCGACTTCAGAGCCCCGATACCCATCCGCGGAGAGGTGGAGATGATCGCTCCATCGTCTGTAGCCCCGAGATATGGCGATGCGGGGGCCTTTGGAGCCTTTCCTGACACGGGATTGGTGACGTTCTTCTTCACTAGTATAGACTCCTTAGGCTGCTGGTTATGCGACGGATGCAAGGTGCCTGTAGGCGGCCCGTCCGAGACATGGTCCACCTCGCCTTGCTGTTGTGCCCTACTGATAGCTTTATGTCCTTTGCCAACGGACGCGGAAAGGGTTGGCGATGGCGGCGGCTGGGGTGTCTCCAGTCGTGGGCTTGGGGCTGCTGAGTCGCCATCGACTGTAGGAGGCACTGGATCTAGTTCAGGCTTCGAGCTTCCAGATTTTCCACTGGCGCCAGATTTGCTTGATCCTCTTGTGTCGGCCCTCTCTAGATTGCCACTTGTTGCATCTGCTTGAGAAAACGAGCTCCTTGGACTGTCCGATTTCTGAGCTCCTGGAATCTTTGATCGCAGGCCGCGAAATGATCGGGAGGATTCTTTGGTGTCCGACTTGCTGAAAGAGGGATAAGCTTGAAGGCCTTCGCTGGATTTGTCTAGAGATGTTGAAGAAGCATTCTTAGGCGTTCTTGTGCCGTCGCTTGCTTTCGAGGGCTGCTGGCCCATCTTTCTCTTTTCACTTTTAACTACTTACTCTCCCCCAATCGAGTGTTGATGGGTAGCACGTGCGGCTGGAGAAATCTTTTGGAGGTTGGTTGTCCTTCAGAATACAACCAAGGTCTCTTCCTTCACTTCGTGTTTTCACACCTCGGTATTTTGATTTGTAGGCCAATCCTAGGCTTATCTTTTGCTTTCCTTGCGCAATGCGACTGGTAGTTATTGGCAGGGCTCAGGCCGTGTTACGGGGGCTTGAATAAAGCGAAGAGAAGACACAGAGATCTAGGTTCAGCAATGGACCATAAGGCTCTTGTGTGAAGTTTCGCGATTCTGCCAGCCTCGTTGGAGAATGAATGAAGCGTCTTGTGATAATCCAGCTCGGTGGCCGCGCAATGCGGAATGCAGTGGACAAGCTGTGTACAGCGGATAAATCAGCTGTGCGTAGTAAATATGGGTGAGAGGGTTGGAAGATCAAATGCGAGCCATGTAATGCACTTGGTGAGGTATGTCTGGCCTTTTTGCAGGAGCAGGAACAATGAAAGATTAGTTAGTTGCTCGAAGTGCCCCTCACTAAGCAGGGCAGTGTCTGCAGCCTGAAGTACATGAGATAGAGTACGTACCTCAACTACTTGCGAGTCAAGCCGGTTGGTGATCAAGGACACGACAGCGCTTTCGTGTAATGTTGCAGATGGTATTGTTGTTGCAGAGGCCGAAAAGAGGGAGGTGGTTGATTAAGTCATCGCCTGAAAATTAAGCTTTTGGGAAGCGGCCAACGACTTCTCCACAGATGCCGGCGACAGGATAATCAGTAACCGTAATGCGGTCTAGGCTCTTCTCTTTTTTCCTCTTTCTTTCGCTTTCTTACAGGCTCATGGCGTTAGGCATCAGGCGTCAGACTACAGCGCTTGGCGAGACGAACAGTTCAACTACATGTAGGTTTGGATTTGTGTCGGAAGAATAGATTCAGCTTTCTACCTATGCTTGCGGTCACAGAGAACTACAAAGCCATAGGTGATTGACATAGAAGTGTGCCTCTAGGCCACGACAGGAGTGATTCTGAGTACAGCCAATGAGAATCTGGATGGCGTGACACTGTGTACTACCTCGTCACTAGCCAATGCATTAGGTTTGGAATGGCATTAAACACAAGACTGAGTGTTGAAACCTCAGTGATACAGTCATGCTGACCAGGAGGACCCTTGTGTGACAGACGGCCTTCAGGTCCTGCACTTCCACGCATCTGTTGATAACCTTACTGACACTGGAGGGATCTCCGGAATCTGGTGATGGAATGACCTGTGCATTCAGAGGTGGCATGTCTCATGTCGATAGATAAATATTAATCTGTTCAGGGACCATCCACCTCAATCTTTGTAATGTACTGGCCTGGGACCACGATAAGCCCGACAAAGCGGCTTGTCATATCTACCTTCAAGGTCGCTGTAGAGGATGTTCCGGAAGATGATTCGGCTGCGGCTTTTACAGCGTTTGGAGTGGGTTCGCGGTACTCGTAGGATTGAGTCAGGATGATGTTGCACTCCTGAGACACGTTAGCTGCCGATACGATGGCCTGTAGATAGGGTGACTCGCGTTGTCGGTGCACTTGAAGTCCCCATTAAACATCCGGGAATCACTGGTATAAACGCACAGCTTCTTGTTCAGCAAAGTCTGTAAATACTCGGTAGCTTCTGTGTTGTCCATGCTCGACGCGTTTCGAGGCTATTCCTGCCTGATGTCTCAGTCGCGTGTCTCGGGACTTTTAATTGAGGCTCTGCGGATTGCTTGGGATCGAAGGCGCATCAAGCTAGTTGTGGCGGCTGCAGCTTCCTGTAACCATCCATCTCACGAAGATGGCCACTCCATGTTGAGCAAGTCCTGGAGGATTTGTGTAAGCAGCAGCTTCTGATGGAGATTTGCTTGAGGACTGCAGGGTGAAAAGAGCACTGCGCTGGGCATGGCGACGACAAAAATGTGTGGGTCACTAGCGCCTCGTTAAAATCTGTCTTTCTCGCGGAGATGCAACCAATTTACCAAACAACCTCCGCATCAAGGTGCGCTCCTCGTTCCGTGATACTATCGATGAGTTTGTTGGGCTCAGAGCCTTGCCTTCCGTTTGAGTGCTTGTCTTCTTGCTATGCAGCCTTGTTTTTTCTCTCAAAAAACGTCTGTTGTGCAATCTGACCCCAGAGACACGTAAATTTCCGCCTCGTATTGCTTGTATAAGCTGTTACGTGTTCTGCTTGTAATGTCCTAGATTAAATTTCTTATTGAGGGAACAACTTCTTGAGTGTTGGTAGTTCCTATCAGGTATGGCTAGCCTTATCAAATTCTTGCAGTCAAGTCTCGCATTGCCCCTGTCAGGCCACGCTTGAATTTGAAAATATCAAAAAATGAAAGCAACGCAATAAGAACGCTCATTCGAGAATGGTTGATTTTCTTCTCGAAAGCCAATCCAAAGGGTACAAATTGCCGGCAGTGAGCACGGCTTCTAGTTCAGAATCACGTTGGCCTTGCTTTCTCCGGATCAAAGCGTGCTTCTGTGATGACCTTCAATATCCAGCTTGCTGTAAGGTCATTGCCCGGGCTTCTCCTTTTATGCTTGTACTCCGATCCGCAAGAATGGATATGGACTTTGTCCAGCCCGTAAGCTCAGAAAGAGAGCACGAGTCATGGCCACGGAACCCTGCCTTCTGGTTCATGATTAGAGCAAAGAATGTGAATGAGCATGGTCCCACGGACTTTGGTCCGAATGACTATGAAAGCGATCGAGTAGTCCCTTGCTAGTGCGTCACTGCCTAAGCCCTCTTTTTTCATCATCACATAGACCTTACCTCACCTCGTCCGTTCTTATTAAATCCTCCAACCAATATTCTTCCGGCCACATTCTCTTCAGACTATAACGCTCGAATATTCACACTTTGCTATAATCAGAACCGAGTCTTTTGCTTACGAAATCCCTTCCGATGGACGTGGAATCAAACGTTCCGGTCAAAGTTGAGGCCGATGACGAAGACCTACCATCAACTTTGAAACCTGCCTCAAGAGCCTTGAGCGATGGCTCTCGTGACGAAACCCCAACCCCCACGTACAAACACAGTTGGACGCTCGAACAGCGACTTACGCTGGCTATGCTCGCTGAGTCATACAGCAATAACTGGAACGAGAAAACTTCCGTCTTCAACCATTTTCACAGGTCTGACCTTCGACGTTGTGGAGGTCTTCGAAGGCCAGTCATCAGTACCCAATTTAATGATATGCAAAAAAAGGGATTCAATGCAGGCAATGGTTTCAAGAAATTACAGAGTACCCTGTCACCCTATGATAGAGCAAAGATGGTGTCCCGAGCTGGACTTGAAAAAAAGGCCCATGAAATCGGCATTCTCCTCCACGCAAAGGAGGCTAGTGATAGCTCCTTGATGTCCGACAAGGACAACGCTCAAGGGCACAAGAGAAAACGTACCGACTCAATTGACGATGCCAGGACCGACTTCTTTCCACATCTATCTGACAACGATTGTCAGACAGCCTCATATGCAAAGACAGTACATGGGCTCACCCTTCTTCCGAAGACACCCACGAAATCCAACGGCAGACAAAAAGGCAATGGCCTTCTGACCCCACCGGATTCAAGAGAGGCTAAAATGCCACGTCTCACCACCGAGAAGAGGTTGGCACAAATCGGCTTCCGCGCTTTTACTGGCCAATCGCAAGGCACGTACTCCTCGGTCTTGGGAATTCGTGGTGAGTTACTGGTTATCTTATCGAACGTAATCTACTTCATGAACTAAAGCATTCAGCCGGCGCTTTTCTCAATTGCCCAACCATTCCACTCGCTCGAAACCTGGAAGTCACACTTTACCGTGGGGAAGCACTGTAATGAGTCCCTTCCCATCTCAAAGTACACAACCTGACTCCAAAAATCTGAAGGCATCACATCACGAAGCACGATCATTCTCGACCCAGCAAGTTTGTCTCCGCGACCAAGAACCCGATGCGTGCATTGCATATGTATGTCTTCATTTCGGAGCGATTCCTTCCTGATCTGTACCCCAATATGCTGAGACACTTTTCGACGGTATTGTACTCATTGTTAAGCAGGGCCCTCAGAGGCGGTGAGGACGCCTCAATCGCAGTCATTGATCTTACCAAGGCAGATGAAAGAGGCAATGTCGAGAAGGCTCATAATTTGAAGCTCAAGACGGATTTCAGATACACAGGAGCGGGCGAATACCTCATATTCGGCGGGGTGGACAACGAAGTAGGCCTTCTGTCACTATCTGCAGAGTTAGCTAACAAGTACAAGGCCATAATATCACATATCCCACTATCTAGGCTTCTTGTCAATATGCCGACAACGCCCGGAAGCGATGATCCTTTCTTCTTAAAAGTGCTTCAAAGCCACGAAAGGCTGTCGCATGCTCGCCGCGCAATAAAAAGGAAGTTCTTCCGATGACATACTCTCTGGGTAGAGCTGTAGGAGAGTTGGTGGGGATTTTATGCATTCCCCCGAAATATTTTGAGAGCGGTGCGCACCAAGTTTCTTACCACGAATAAGCAATGCTGACTTTGAAAGTACATAGGTGTTTGGAGCATTACACAGGATTACAAGTTTTACAACGCCGAGGGTGGCAAAAAACGAGGGCAGTGGAACCAGAATGTAGCTTTCAAAAATGGTGCGGTACAAGGGTACTATGCTGTTCAATCCGGCACGCTTGGTGCACTGACGAGTCTCGACATCGAGAACAACATCAGCTCAGGCAGAGAGATCATTGAGATTTACGAGTCCGCATCGGATCAGACTACAGACTCAGAATCAAGTTCTAGCGACAAAGATGATCCAATACCGGCGGAGGTGGAAGACTGGGTTCGAGATACGCAGGCAAAGCAAACACCCCTACAGTATTTTTGATCTCGAGACAAACAAATGGACGACCCAAGAGGAAGACTTGAGCGATGACTTCTTTGCAGAGCTAAGGGACATCGCTGGCAATGTGGTCAACAATGGCTCGGAGATTGACGGTGATAATTTGGTGGAAAACGTCGCGGGCATCTCTCAGAGTGAACATCAACGTAGGGACATGGCTGGTGATCCAGGTTTTGGCCGGTTAGAAATGGACACCAACGCAGTGAACGAGAAGTCCATGGTCGTACCTGCGACCAATCATTCCGAGGAATTCAAGAATCTTAATGACCTAGTGGCGGATGTAATGCACATGCATGGGGACGAAGCCATCAGAGGACACAACAAGGTCATCGACTACGAGTTCTCCTGGACGGGGATGTAGTCGTATCCATCTTGACTGCAGAGCGAGTGTAATGGATGCGGAAGATTTTGTAAGAGCAGGACGACCCTCGTTAGTGGAGGAAGGAACTTCAGATGTACTACGAGATCAGAGGGAGGATGGCTTGCGATGGTTTGCATGCGATGAGTCGGTCTCTTTTGAGATCTCTTACCAGATAGTCCAGTGTGGGACAGCGAGAGTGGCCCTAAATAGAGCGAAGCATGCGTTCAAGACTTCGTTTCCTCGCGAGTGTTGCTTGAATTGATATGAACGTATCCAGGATTACTCCCTTTTGAGAGGGTTCGACTTGGGCAACAAGTCACGTAGGCACCAAACATGAGCGTTATTGGGATTGGCTTTCTTCCTTACTAGGCCTCGAACTAGAGCAAGACGCCTCGTACCAGATCGTTTGAACTACTATGCAAGCCTTCAACCCTTCATCGCCTCACCATCTAGAACTTTTGGAAACCTTTCACAGCCTTTCCAGTACGAGGTAACACCCGGAGAACATTGAATCGGACCTGCAGCACGAGCATCAGCACATATATTTAGACAGACTCTGCCATCACGGCCGCCAAGCGTATTTTCCTGCACATACCGTCTTGCTCAAAGGCCTGCATTGCCCAACCGTAACCTGATCGCCCTCCTCCACACGGAACGCTGGTGAGACATGCGCCGCAAGGTTCTTGTGTCGTTTTTCGTATCGAGTGTATTTAGGGACGAAGTGAAGGTATTCGCGGCGAATGACAAGAGTGCGGTGCATTTTAGTCGAGACGACAGTGCCAGTGAGGATACGGCCGCGGATGGAGACTTCGCCAGTGAAAGGGCATTTCTTGTCTAGAACATATAGTCAGACCATCTCGTTCAAGAGCTCCTAGCAGTAGCCTTGGGAGTCGTACCAATGTATGTGCCCTCGATCGCAGTCTTGGGTGTCCTGAAGCCCAAACCAACGTCCTTGTACCATCTTCGCCCACCCTTTCCAACTCTGGTACTCTTCGTTCGCTTTGTCTTTTGGTTAACGAAGATATGTGGTTGCTTTTGGAAAGCACGCTCCGATTGTACTGTCAATTCCGTCGCCATGATTGCGGTTTGCTCTGGTCGGGTTGCGGTGGTGGAGTTGAATTTGTGTGGGAAGCCAAGAGTTTCGCTAAAATCGCCGGGCTTTCGGGCCGACATTTTTCCCTTAACTTGGCTTGGCAAACATCATTGTTTACGATCGCCTCGAATTCGTCGCGCTAAATTCTCGTTCACAAACACAGCCAGCACTTGACATGCAGTGATCTACTAACAAGTAAAGTGGAACAGCATCTAAATTACGGTCAGTATGTCGGGTACCCAGAGTCCCAAGGCGCCACGAGTGCGCCAAGCCCGCAAATCAATCGCACACACGCCCTCCTCGGATATCACTGGGAACGAGGAGAATGCTACGGTGGACGCAGGAACGATTGCGAGCTTCAGCGCGGGGGGAAACAAGCAGCGAAGAAGAATCGCAGCAAAAGCATAGGTCCTGGTGGTCTCGACGCGCTCAAAGAGGGATCGGGCAACAAGCAGGAGGTGGGGTTACCCAGACAGTTCTTTGGGACATCAAAAGCTGATATATCGTAGCCTGCTCTACCACCTTATGTCAAGTCAATCCTGAAGCCAACCATAGCCTTGTCACCTCCGAAAGCAATCCCACCTCACAATCGAGCTCGTAATAGTTCACCTGGCAAAGCCAATGGGCGGCAAACGCCTGAGAAGTCTCCTCGAAAGTCGCCCGGGAAGAAACCAGCAGAAAATGCTACGCAAGGACTACCCAACCCTTTTGAAACCTCTCCAACGCCAGGGGCCTCCAAATCTCATTCTCCAGCTCGATCGCCGACGCGTGTTGCCGTTCGTACTGAGGAGGAACAGCAAGCAGCAGCGAAAGAGCGTGAGCGACGAGAATTGATCGCGAACAGGGATGCAAGGAGAAAGTCGCTTGGTAGGTAGATCCAGATCTGGGTAAAAGGCAGAACTGATATGAGTTCCAGCAAATCGAAGAGTGTCGTTCGCTCCAGAAGCTACTTTGCATACATGGAACGTTGTTGAACTACCGGAAGACTCCACCACATCGTCGGCGTCAACAAACTCGACTCGACGGGCATCTGCTCTGACCGCCAACGCAGGATCACCTTACACAGCTCCTAGGTCACCCATGCCATCCTCTGATGCCTCTGAGCCTCCATCAACTCCGCCAGAGCAGGTCGAGGAATTACAGGTGGCTGCGTCTCCTGCCCATCAACGCGACTTGCATCAGAAGAAACGCCGTAGAAGTTCTGGTATTCCCCCTATGAACTTCAACAATCCTGATGAATTCTCTTCAAGCCCTTACAGCGGTGCTTCCGATGATACAGGAACTCAGACTTTCGTGACTGCCGATGAAGAAAGTGACTCCTCAAGCTCTAATGACAACGATCTTGTCCAAGACGAGACCGTGACCGGAGTTGACGGGGATGACAATACGATTCACTCCGCTAGCGGCTCGAGTACGGAATCAAGTGGAAGGCTGGAAGCTGCTCTCCGACAAGCGGCGAATCAAGCTGGTACCCAAGGCATCGATTATGACGAACATGGCGATATTACGATGGAGATGGCTGACGATGAAGTCACTGCTGCTTTTAAGCCATGGATGAAGAATGGAAACTATGTACCCCAGGTAGTAGGTGACCCAAGCGCTCTGCAAGACCAGGAGAACTTGAATCCGTTTTCGCCGGCTTTCAAAGCCAATGTGGGTAGGAGAAACCCCGAGGAGGAAGATGGAACGATGGAGATGACGCAAGCTGTCGGACGCATTCTGCCGGCCTCTGTAGAGGCTCAGGTTTCACCGAAGCGTCGAAAACGAAAGTCTGTTACGGGCAACAACCGACGAAGAAGCAGCGCGGGCCGTCGAAGATCGTCAGGAGATGGCTCAGCCCTTGGTGATGAAACGATGGATCTTACCATAGCGATCGGTGGGATTGAGCAAAAACAGACGTCAAATCAAGGCGAGGACAGGTCTGATCAATCTGGTGACGAAGATGAAGAGCTGACGATGGAGTTTACATCTGTCATTGGGGGCATGGTTCAGCCTAACATTAAACATGCGAGCTCAACGGATGATGACCTTGTTAACCGTCAGCTGTTTCAAGACGCAAACCGTCGTGAGAGTATGGAGTCGTCAAACAATGAAGAGGACATGGACATTACCTTTGCAGCGGGTGGCATTCTTCCTTCCATCACGGAACGTACAGAGCCAATCGACGACCAGACACAGGGTATGGACATGGAGATTACCACTGTCATTGGAGCAATTTTGCCTGACCAGCTCAGTACCGGGAACAAGGCGGAGGCCAAGATTTTAATGGAGCAAGAGACTGATGTCGGCCAACTGTCTGGATCACCATTCTTCGGCACGCCACGACAAAAGCCTGTAGGCGTGGGCTTGTCTGACGAGCGCGCCTTACCAGCCCTTCGAGCTACTCTACCTAAGCCATTCACTACCGAAAACAAGCCCGAGCCAAAGGGCTCAACGGAGCAGGAGACTTATGTTGGCCAATCGTCAGAATCTCCTTTCATCGGGACACCACCACGACAAAAGCCTGTAGGCGTGGGCTTGTCTGACGAGCGCGCCTTACCAGCCCTTCGAGCTACTCTACCTAAGCCGTTCACTACCGAAAACAAGCCAAAGGGCTCAACGGAGCAGGAGACTTATGTTGGCCAATCGTCAGAATCTCCTTTCATCGGGACACCACGACAGAAGCCTATAGGTGTAGGCCTATCAGACGAGCGAGCTTTACCAGCTCATGCTAGGATAATGGCTTCCGAGACTGGCAGTCCCAGCTTAGCATCCTCTCAGACTCGCAGTCAACCCCAAAAAGCTACAGGTAGACAGTCCGTGACTCCAAAATCCCACCAACCTTCGCCCGTCAAGAAGCCCGACACTCCTACGAAACAGTCTACGCCGCAGATGATGCGCCCAACGACGCCTGGCAAGACACCGCCATCAAAGAACGTATCGATGAGAACTGCATCACCAAAGAAGCTTTTCAAAGCTGAGATCAAGGAGGCCAAGAACGCACCAGACTCCACTCCCAGGCGAGATGGTCCAAATCCGCTGTTTCGCAAGGACTTGGCCACTGGCGCTACTACTCCAAGCATTGTTTTAAAACCTCGAAGGCGGAGGTCATCTGGCCTTGGAGCTGATCGAGAAGGTCTTGGCTCTCCACGTGTGACTGCTTTGCTCGAAAGAAGAGGGTCTATTGGTGACAATGCCAAGGCTTTCGTTGCTCAGGGACACAGTCATGCTGGTGTTCGTTTCGAAGACCCTCAAGTTATGGAGCAGGAGCTCGACCAAGAGCGCGCAGAAGACAAGCGTCGAGAGAGCGGACGTGGCATCCTGGAGGCGGAAGCGGACACCCAGGATCTCGAGGAAAAAGACCACACTGCCAACCTCAAAGACTTGATCGAGCGACTCACACCACAGAAGAAGAAACTCAATGGCCGCAAAAGTCTGCACGTGGGCGCGGCAAAAGGTCTCCTTGGCAAAAGACCTGCAGAGCTTGATGATGAGGAGGATGAGGACGGTACTTCAAAGCGCCTAAAGGGACGAGAAGGCAGTCCAGTGAAGAAAGTGAAGCTTCCTGCACCGCCTCCAAAGACAGCCACCACTGGCAGGATGACTAGGTCATCAAGACTGAGCCTCGTAGAGACTGCGGGTAATGCTAGGGCCGGCACACCTTCAGGAAGTGTCTCTCCCTTGAAGACAGACACCACTCCCAAGGATCAGCCTCGCTTCAAGGATGTCGAATCACGCAGTCCAGCCAAGGTCCAATCTTTTGAGCAGAAGCTTGACGCAAGCACAACAGATAACGCAGAGCCAACAGAGCAAGAAGACCGCATCCATCTTCAGGACTTCTTGAACATGACTAGCATTCGTTTCATGGAACTGACTACGACAAAGAGAAGGCACACTGTCGTTCCAAACGCTCTGCTAGAGCAGAGTGCTAAGAAGGCCAGCCTCGGAGGCGACGACGCCGATGATGCCAATGCCGGTGATGAGCTCGAAAGCTGCGTTGTAGCTGGAGCCTGTACTGTCCCCATGCTCGAGCTTTACCAGCATGTAAGTCACCGCAGCGTTCTCCAGTTGATCTTCTACATGCTAATGTATGCCTTGTAGTCTTGCAGGGAGCTGAAGAATTACATCTCCGAAGGTCGCAGTATAGTCAAAGAAATCGAAGCCGACACCTACGAAGAGAATCCGCCCTTGTTCCGCGAATACATGTCGGCGCCTCCTGATGTCAAGCCCATTATGGACAACCAATTCAAGAATGTCAAGACGCATGCAAGACTTCTCAGTAAGGCTATGTGGTATGAGTGGCGCATGAAGTTACTCGATGGCCTCAAGGAGGGCTTGCTGAAGATTGGCGAGGGCATGGAAGAGGATGATAGGGTCCTGACCCAGCAGGAGCAGATAATCCAGCCAGTGCTGCCGGCCTTGATTGAAGAGCATGAACGATTGGAGGAGCAAGTGTCGATTGCTCAAGCGCAGGCGGCTGAGCTGGCCGACTGCGACCAAGATGAGCTCAAAGAAGCGAGAGACAGCTTGATGTCCATTGAACGCGATCTTGAAGCGAAGCAGAGGTTAGTCGAAGATCTGCAAAGCCAGCTGCGGGAGCGAGAAGATGGTCTCGCGGATGTCGTCGAGCGCAAGCAAGAATGCATATATGAAATCAAGGACGCAGAGAAGATTCGTTCAGATTGTCGAGGTTGGAGCTCTACAGGAATTTCAGCGTTGCATGGTAGGTTTCATTTCGAGCTTCCTGTCCACGACACGGTCACTTACTGTTCCTAGCAAATGTCACCGCTCTCGAAGATTCTCATGGGTGGACTATCGTCTCCGCTACCGATTCAGCCCTCACCATGACATACAACAGCACACTCCAGCTCTTCTTCACTCCCTCTTCCTTCGAATCAAACGAACCACCAGCCAACCCGGAGAATTCGCCTATCAGTCTTACATACATCGCCGACTCCCACGGATACCATCCGCAGCCTTTAATGACAGAGAAGCGCTTCTTTCTCCAGATCATGCGTGCACAATTACAATGCTTGCAGCAGTCTCAAACGAAAGTCAAAGACCTGCTAGCGTTTGTGAGTGGCAGCTGGGAGATCGCTTCGACCATCGCAGAACAGGCACGCGTTTTGGGCGTCAGCTACATCACGGAGCCTACAATCACGTCAGACGAGGTCATGGCCATCCGCTCGTTCATTCTCTTAAATACCATGAGGACAAAAGTCGAGGTAGTCTTCGAGGTCAGGGTACGCAGCGGAGATGGCGTTGCGTCTTTAGGCGTTGGCGTAAAGTCGAGCGCGAAGGTTCTCTATGGAGAGGGTTTAAAGGAGAAGAAGATGGGGGAGTTCCTGGAGTCGAAGATTGCTGGGAAGGGTAAAGGCGCAAAGGAAAGGGGTATTTGGGCGAAGGCCGTAAGGGAGTTAGAGGAGCGATTGGTGGCTCGGGGAAAGAAGCAGTAAGGATGAACAGTCGTCTAGTTCTGAAGTCTGGTTCTGCTAGCGATTTGATATAGTTCAATGCTTTTTTCAGACGTTGGTTTTCCCAGGATGTCGTGACCTTGTCTTCCCTGAGTCCACAGGTCTCTCGGCCGTGCCATGTATTTATCTTTTCAGAAAGCGGAGGATTCCATACTCTTGCGACAAAGACCATGCGGAATCATCAAGATGTGTAGATCGCCTTCTGGCCTGTGGGGTCGTGCAGCGTCATCCCCCGGTCACGGACTGCTGGAGTCCTCGGCCTTCCAGCAATGGCGAAATAATCCCCGGGAGCTTCATGTTTAAGCGGCATCTCAGGCGGTGGTGGAAGAGTTCTCAGCTCCGCGATATATGAAAATATCAACGATCGGTGCAATACAGATCAGAAGCCTTGAAGAAGGCCACCGATATGTTTGAGTTCCCTAATCCCACCAGAACTAGCACTGTTGTGCGCTTTGGATAGTAACTTCTATAACATACCTAATGATGCTATACCATCAAGATTAGCATCAGGTCTCTGCCGTGGAGAATAACTCTGGACTTGAGAACCCGCAAAGGACCAACGTGGCGAAAGACTCAACGAGGGTGGTAGTCACTGTCGCCTAGTGCTAATCTGACCGGAGGAGATAGTAAGGCGTCGTACAACGGGTTCCTTCACACAACGTGTTGGAGCCGAGTTGTCCATGCGCGAGATGGCGGGACTAGATGTAAGATTCTATACGTCTGGGCAAGACAAAAGCAAACTGGAAGGGATCGAGCCACCAGTTTGCATTGGGTTCAAGTAGGAAGTCTCAAAGACGGCGAACCAGTCTTCCTCTGCAGCTCACCCCTGTGCATGGCAGCCGGTGGACTCGTCTCGTAGCCATTGACCCTCAGGCTTTGCGCTCTGGTACTGGCACTCGAGTTGGAAGTAGCGGTGGACATCATACTGAGCCTCTGATTCGGTACAGGTACAGCCTTAGCCCTTTGCACTGGGAGAGCTGGATTCTCATCATAAGCGAGATACTTGGACAGCCTTGTAGGAGTGGAGATGCTTCTCGGGCTTTCCGCTTTCTCGGACTTGACCTGCCGTCCTCGTGAAGGACTCCGGCCGCTGAGTGGACTGTGCATCCGCAATGGGGTGTCGGAGCCCCAAAGATCTTCAGTAAGCAGAGCCCGCTCGTCCACAGGCGAGTCCGCAGCCGAATAGCTGTGTGCACGTATCATATTGTCTGGACGCCCGACGCTTTGCGTGTTAGCAGAACTCGATGCAATCCTCTCTTTCACTGGACCTCTTTTGCCCATGCTGGTCCTGAGACCTTCGAGCCACCACTCCCAGGCAGGTACTTCAATGCCATCGAAGAACACCACCACCGTATCCCCTTTGTCCTTGCCAGAGTAATGACTCCAATCCTTATCAGTCAACTTGTCTGTCCAGTCCAAGTCGCCTCCGAGCTCGCCCATCATATTCGCTTTCGCCTTCACGCTCATGTTGGCTTCTTTGTCCTTATCTTCCCACGCGTTGATGCTACAACTCGGAGATGTGTAAGTCCTAGTAATAATGCGTAGACCATGGCGTCGAAGCTGAGGACCGTGGGAGGAGGAGAGAAGAGCTTTGTTGGCACTGAGCCATGATTGGAAGAGAGTCTCGTCGTTGTATGAGGTTAGAGTGATGGGTTTCTGGGCGATGAGGACGGCACCAAAACTATCCTTTGATTTGTATTTGATGCGGGCATCAGCACCGACAGGGAGAGTGCTACTGAGAGAAGGAAAGTGGTCAGCGCATCGATTTATAGATGCATGGCAGGATTCCTAGCACTGCCGTGGTCCAATGTGTAAAGGAGGGTCAATCTCACGGCGTGTTTCCACTCGCATCTACAGTCCACTGCCTTACACCTTGGCTAGTTCGAGGCCTCCACTCAATGCCTAGCTGCTCCATCTTTCTCGGCGCACGCTTGAGTGGTTTGAATTCATGCCCTCTGCTGACGTTCAAGCCTCCACCAGTGGCATCAGCTTGCATGCTTCCGTCCGACTCTTGCCAAGTAATGTTGGCGATATGATTCCACCTTCCATCCTTCTCTAGGTAACCGACGCATGGCGGATTCATATCCCCTGCTGAGATTGGTTCTACGCACGTTTTGGGGTCAGCATTCCCTCTTAAAGGTAAATGGCTGAGTTGCAAGACAAGTCGCGTGAGCAGAGCAGGTCAATTGCTCCGTAAACATGTCTTGCGACTTAATTTCAGGACCAAATGAGAAGGATCTTCTACGAAATGTACGTACGGAAAAGTGCAACACCGCATCCAAAGTGCTGCATGTTCTTCGCGTACTGGACGCCCAGGGTGTCACCCCGTGGTGCCATTTTCGCGGCGACAGAGATGATGAGGACTGAGAATGTTGTATATGCTTCATGTTGGAAAGAGGTTCAGGGTTCTTGGATTGGGCGTTGGACTGTGGTACTGCTGGCCACGGCTGAGGCTGAACAAGGGTCATTCTGGGCCGTCAGCGGTCGGCCTGAGGCATAACCAGCACGCTTTGTCAAGGGACCCAATCAAGGTATGGGGAAGCGCACATGTTGTGTAATCAATTGCGGCGAGCAACATTGAAACCTACCACTTGGCACTCGCATACCAAAAGAGTCATTCAACCACTTTACCAGTCATGTTAAATCCAAGCCCTACATCTAGTCCCGATTAGTCGAAGCGCGTCGCGTCTGCAACCTCGGACTTTGCTCACAAGAGACTCGGTATTCATATTCCCGTACTTCCCATCGCCAAAATGGCAGAGGATGATGAGAACGCTCTATTGCAACCTCCTTCGTGAGTGTTATTCTACCTCAGTATCTATATTTCCATTGCTGACAGCACGAAAGGGAAGAGGAGTACCCTACTATTGAACGGCAACTCTCCTCCTACAACCCTCTTCAAACATTCCACCTAGCCAAAGGTGATCAAAAGCACTACCAACAGCAGTATGGCGATATGTATTTTTTGCGATTAGCGGAGCTGAAGCCCGCTGTGGAAGAGATTGCTGCGGAGGCATGGAGTGATATAGTGGTAGGTGTCCCCCACCAAATATCAGATACACAGTCTCTGAGATCGTGTCCATTTCAGATAGCGGGGGAAAGCGTCAGGCGCGTCGACCGGGTTCTGGATGTAAGACAGGGCGAGCTTTGCTGGGTTGCTGGAACAGTCTATATGGATATGCCATTGAAACCCAATATTCTAGACGACATATCCAAAGACGTACGTGCTCGTTGGCAGAGAATGCGCCTCCGTGTTCACACTTTTCTAGCATTGGATCTCAGCTCCTCCACCGCGCGAGAAATACGTATCTCCTACAGGCCAAGACCAAACCATGCTTGAAGATGAGTCAGGGCGGTTAAGGCTAATTGGAACGCCCTTGCAAATATCTATGCTGGTAACAGGTTGTATTATAGCAGTCATGGGAACGGAGAATGCAAATGGTGATTTCGAAGTTATGGACATGAAAGTACCGGATCTCCCTCGGCAACCACAGCGATGGGAACGCGATGACGGCTCAGCTATCTTGGCTAATGGCGGAGGGAAGTCGGAAAGGAAAGAGCAGAAAGAACGTAAAGCAGGGGGGAAGGTGGCCATAGTCAGCGGTCTGGGGATCAACGGCGAAGAAGGCGATACCTTGACTCTGGATCTCCTCATGGAATACCTTCTGGGCGAGGCATGTGGCCAATCGACTCAGCACGAGGTTGGAAAGATCTCACGACTCATCATAGCCGGCAACTCAATCAGTGAAGGCATGCCATTAGATTCTAGAGACGAGCTTACGGACAAAAAGTCAAGCAAGAAGTACGGCTACGACTCTTCCGCCTACAATCCCGCCCCGACCGTGCGTCTTGATGAGTTCTTGGCCAGTCTTCTACCCTCCATACCCATCACGCTTCTGCCCGGGGGAAGCGACCCAGCAAATATTTCGCTACCGCAGCAGCCAATACATCCCGCCATGTTTCCACATAGCAGAGCCTATACGCCAATGCCAGGATCGCAGGGGCCAGGATGGTTTGATAGCGTCACAAACCCGTGGGAAGGCGATGTGGATGGCTGGAGATTGATGGGAAATGGGGGCCAACCAATTGACGATGTGTTCAAGTACGTGGAGGGAGACGAGCGGTTGGAGATGATGGAAAACCTCCTAAGATGGAGATGTGGAGCTCCTACTGCGCCAGATACACTATGTAAGCTTCCACATAGTTCTTGAGACGCTGATGCTGATGGACGATAATTCAGGGTGCTACCCTTTTCAGGACAAGGACCAGTTCGTCATCGGAGAGTGTCCGCATGTCTATTTCGTGGGCAGCCAGCCAGCCTTCGAAACGGCCATCATTGATGGCCCAGTGGGACAGTCAGTACGACTGATCGCTGTGCCGAAATTCAAAGAGACGGGAGAAGTGGTTCTGCTCGATATGGATACTCTGGAAGTTGAGACTGTCAAGTTTGAAGTTTTCAACGAGACATGACGAAATTAATCCACCCTCACATCTTTATGATCATCGGCCTCTCCAGAGCCCGTTCTTGATGGACTAGCACCAGCAGCAAGCCTGAACACGGCAACAGTTTGACCCTCCACAAGCTCAGGCTTAAAGTTTCACATTCCCCTCCGCAGACTGACCTTCGCAAAAAGGAAACTAGAGATAGGAGGAGCCTATGCAGGACAATAAATAAAAACGAGAGGTCACAGAGGAGCGGAGAACCTGATAGTATGCCGATCAGAGATGTTGATGGCTGAAGGATCCCGGCGCCTGCCGCAAGAGAGGAGATTGGTGAAGGCGAAGAGCAGATCGAGATTCAATAATGTTGATGCATGTAATTGTCCCCTTCCCGCAAGGAAGACCTGTTGATCTATGCACGAAGACCCCCTCGATACCTTACTTGATTGCATGAGTCCATTGAATGCTATGATTGCTTCCACGTCGTGCCCTTCAAATGCTATCTCTTAGACTCACGCGGACCGAGTCCGCCGCAAGATCATATTCACGCACTTCTCCTCAAGCCTCTCATGCCACCCTCTTCCCCTTCTTGTTCTTCTTCGGCACGTCCGTCATCGTAAGGGCTATAAATATTCAAGCTAGTCAGCCCTCCGTACACATTTCCACAGTACTGTTGAGCGCCCCGTTCCTCCACTGCTCCACCTGTTCTTCTCACGCGGTGTTCACGTACCCGGGGGTAAACTCTGCTTCAACTTATCCGCCTTTTCCGAATCCTTCAACACCAATGTGTACAAGAAGCGGTGACATCGGACCTTGAACTTGATCTGGTGGGCGTTGCGCTTTATGTGTCCGGCTATAGTGGAACCAGAGTCAGCATGCCACCTCCCTCTATAGCAACATCGTGTGGGTGGGAGGGCCTTACATTTGGCATCCTTGCGTCGGCAGATCTCGATGAACTGCTTGATGTCTGAAACTTCACGAGGCATGATGGGCGAAGCGTGAGGGAGACGGGAACGGGCTGTAATTGTCGTTGGCGCGTCGTTGTCGTGGTCTTGGTTTTCGAGGTGGAATTTTGGTGGGGGCTTAAGCGAGGAGGGATCGCCCTTAGCGAAGCTTTACGCCACGTGGCTCAGCCGCCCGCGCGCTTTCAAGGCATCAAGCATCCGGACTGATATTTGGTCATAGTCGCATGTCACGCTTTTTACAATTTCTGCATTTTTATTTGCTTGAACGATCCTGCCAGACTCTACTGCACGTGCTCCACATCTGAGATTTCTGTCCGAACTGCTCAATAAGACAACAACAAGATGCCTACGCCACTCGACAGAGCGATGCAGTCGCGCAACGCATTTTTTGGTACGTCTCTGAAGAGGGAGAGTCACATCTTATCCAGATTAACACCACAATAGCGTTCGCTGGTATAGTTACCGCAGTATCAGCATGGTCAATTTGGGGCGGCGAGATGTTCCCCGGAGAGAAAGACCCAGTTGGAGGTCAGGATGCTAGGTAGACGTTACATGAGTCGCTGTCAACTGACACTATTGCTAGATCCATCAAAGTGGGCAGACTCAGAGCTCAAGCGGTGGTTGGAAGTGGTCAGAGCTTTCTTTCAGATTTAGTCTGTTTTTGCTATCTTTACTGTGCAAAAGCTGATTGTTGTTGGCTCGAAGAGGGGACTGCTTCCTGATAAGAAAGCCACCAGAGAGGACCTTCTGGAGCGAGTGAAGGCGAACATGAGGCCACAACCGCGGAGTTGAATCGGAAGTGGATTGCTGCTATGGCGTGCGTGTTGCCTGCCGTGGCCCCAGCGTTGGGAATCATTCCCTGTACTACTAGGCTCATTGATTCTGGCGGCGTTGAACGTTAGGCAGCGTCCTCGACCAAATTGCATTATGACACTCACTTGATGCTTTGGTCTAACCGCTGCCTTTGACCCATCCTTGGGCCTCTCCGGGCACATTTGCCCGCAAGTGTTCATTTGGGCTTCAAAAGGGCCGTTCGACTGTCCCAGCCCGCGCACGCTCTTGCTTCAACAATCATACTACTAGTCTAAAGTTCTGACTCTGAATCAACCATCCTTTGATACGCTTCCCTCGAGTATTTGTTGCCGCGGCCGGGTTCGGTATGAGCACAAAGTTCTCGCTAAATCCTCTGATAGCTGCAGCACGAGGTTCCCCGAACTTGACATGACCACTGACAGTCACCAGTATCGTCATATTCTTCCCAGACGCGGGCGAGCTGCCTTGAGTCCCTTCCGCAACGTAGTGCGGGTTCACTACCTGACAGTCGTAGTCCTGGATCTCGTAGCGGGCTTCTGGCATTTGTTCTTGGAACAGCGTCTGCATCGCTGTCGGGTCTGATATGATATTCCCGTTGTAGACGATTACGGGTAGTGGTTTCCCGTCGGGCATGGCGGATGCGGGCATATAGAATGAGGCTACGTCGGCTCGCGAGGAGCTGAGGGTGGGGTAATAAGTATCCACAAACATTCCGGCTGCTGAAAAGACATTCAGTCGATGCAATAAGGCATCGCGAAGGTCCGGAAATTCTGACAAACCTTCCGTCGAGATCTTTGTAGCTGTATCGGCAGTCAATGTCGCCATGGTTGCAGTAATCGAAGGAATTGTTTGTCTAGGATGACAGGATTTCGCAGCCGGTTTCGAAAAGAAATATCGTCTGCATTGAAGGGAAAGTCAAAGAGACAAAGCGAACCTTTGAACCCTGAAGAGATAAAAGTAGGACAAGCGCGTTTGGCGCCTAAGCGCGAATTTGAGGTCTTCGCGTTTTGGGGCGACAAAAGATCAGATTACTATGAAATCAAGGCTCACCAATGCTCTGGTAGCTAAACCATTCAGACAGTCTCGAGGATGGGTATGCAAGAAATGCTTTATCCAATCAAAAAGTCGTTGGCAGTCCTCCGCGCAAGGGAGTACTGCATTCGAAAACAAACCCTACTATATTACAAGCCCCATATTCTACGTTAATGCGGGTAAAGCTCCCCAAGCTCAGGGAAAAGATCACAAGAACACTGATATGTCCTGCAGAACCTCACATCGGTCACCTTTACACACTCGTCTTGACGGATATTCTGAAGAGATGGCATGTCTTGTTAGGCAGAAAATCTATACTCGTCACGGGAACAGACGAGCATGGAATGAAAGTATGCTGGAGGTCTCCTTGTAACTAGTAGGGCCATAGTTCATGCTGTGTCTAGGTCCAACAGGCAGCTGCAAAGGCAGGGAAAGAAGTGCGAGCGTTCTGCGACGAGGCCTACAAGCCATTCCAGGTCGGTCTACTCTGGGAGGCTGGTACTTTGTACATCAGTTGAAGTTCTGCAGGCCCTAGCGAAAGAAGCACATATAGACTATGATCATTTCATACGGACCTCCGAGCCTGATCATAGGTTTGCTGTACAACATTTTTGGGTCCGTGACGTTCCCAAGGATCGACATGCACCAGCTGACAATCACGAAGCTCCTGCTCAGAGAACGAGGTTGGATCTATGCCAAGAAACACGAGGGATGGTATTCGGTCAGCGATGAGACATTCTATCCACAGTCCGCCGTACAACTAGCTCTCGACCCGGCCACGGGACGAAAGTTCATGGTATGATCGTACCCTGCGACATGATTGATCATAGCTGAGCTCTTGCAGGCATCGAAAGAGACTAGGAAAGAAGTAGAATGGACCTCAGAAAATAACTACCATTTTCGCTTGTCGGCTTTCCAGACAAGGCTTCAAGAGCATTACTCAAAGAGTCATGACATGATCGTCCCGTGGACAAGGATGAAAGACGTTGAGGACGAAATCGGGAAAGGCCTCCAAGATCTTTCCATCTCTCGCCCGTCAGAAAGACTGAGTTGGGGTATCCCAGTGCCGGACGACGCGACTCAGACCATCTATGTCTGGCTTGACGCCTTGATAAATTATCTCACCAAGGCCAATTATCCTTTCCAGATCCCAGGTCAAGAGAACGCTGCTGGTTGGCCCGCAGACTGTCATGTGATAGGCAAGGACATAGTCCGATTTCATTGCATTTACTGGCCAGCCTTCCTCATGGCTCTCGACCTTCCTCTGCCCAAGCAAATTCTCACCCACGCGCATTGGACTCTCGGAAACGAGAAGATGTCTAAATCTACAGGTATGGTGGTCAATCCCTTTTTTGCCATCAATCGCTTCGGCGTTGACTGCATGCGCTACTATCTCGCCCTCAATGGTGGCATCAAGAACGATTCCAGCTACGACAATTCGTTCATTGTAGCACGCTATAAGAGAGGACTTCAAAGCGGCCTTGGCAATCTAGTCAGTCGCGTCACTCGAGGCAAAGGCTGGGATGTAAGGCGAGCGGTGAAGAATAGCGACAAGCATATCGAACGGCTCGATGAGCAGCTCAGTCTCAAGCTGAGCAAATTAAGAGATATGGTGTTCCGCTGCATGAGTGAGCCAGATCCTCGAGAAGGGCTGCACACGATAATGAAAGTAGTCCATGATGTATGTGCTTCGCCTTTGAGCCTCCTGTTTTAGAACTGATCCTTTCGCAGACGAATGCATACATGCAATCCAGCGCGCCGTGGAATCTTTGCGAGCCTGAAAAGCAAGAGCAACTAGACTGCGTCATCTACCTTTGCGCGGAATCGCTTCGGATCTGCGGTATTTTGCTTCAGCCCTACATGCCAGCGAAGATGAAGCAGCTCCTGGACATGCTAGGTGTGGCTGGAGATGCGCGGATGTGGGTAGATGCAGACCTAGGAAAAGACCAGGACTACGGAGAGCCGAAGGATGAGATTGGCAAGGAAACTGAGATGCTATTCCCGCCTTTGAATAGTCAGTTCTGAGAAGAATGTACAGTGTAGTTTCAGGCTCTGCGCCTTTGAATCCTTCCTTATGCATCTGGTCTCCCACCGTTTCAGCCATCAGGAAATTCCGTGAACAATTGGACGATGTGTTGGCAGAATCTCAGATCCCAATTATTTTTGTCCATTATTTAGTGACATAGACAGCACTCCCCAGACTCCAGAGACAAACGAAATCTATATCCAAGCATATACGATGGAGATGATCAGGATTTGGTGCAAGCATTGTCAAAAAACGCCAGAAAACGCCGAATTGACAGTTTATTGACCCATTATCCAACCCGATCTAAACCCTCCAATCTCAGGACCTCCTCGACGCATCCGTTCTCGCCAGCGATCTCTGGACCTCTTCCAGGATGGCTTTCGCAACGGGTGGCGGTACTGCATTGACCACTTGCTTCTTGGTAGCCGGCAACTTACCACAGAACTTGTAATCGGCAGGGAACCCTTGCAGGCAGGCCGCTTCCCTTACCGTGCACACGTACTTGCCGTTGTAGTGGTCCGGCCAGTTCTCACCGCTTGTGATCGTGTCATGACAAGGCCAATCTGGCGGGTGAGGTGGTGCCCAGTTCTCGATGGGGCGTACCCTCCTGGGATTTTGCTGAACATGATTTGGGGCGCTGTCTTCGAGGTCTTCGATAGCACCTGCAAAGGTGTTCCAAGGCTGGGAGCGCGATCCGTCGCAGTAAGCGCGGTGCGAATGTGTGGGTTCGGGGAATTCAGGGAGTGGTTCTCCTCGGCTGATGCCAGGTGAGCCATGTCAGTACGTGTCTTTCGCGCAAATTGGGCTAGGCTCTGGTATGACTTACCACGAAGCTATCATGAAAAGGCGTTTCCGCCTTTGAGGCAGGCCGAAATCCACGCATTGGATTATTCTCCAGCTGACGTTGTAGCCGATGGAGGTCAAGTCGTGCACCATTGTTGTGAAAAATTCCCGATGTTTGCTGAGAACTGCTCCCACTTGCTCGAAGGTCACGATCCTTGGCCCCACTTTTCCCACAATCTTGCCAACGTAAGTCATGCATTCGTTATCTCTTTCTCCATTCCTTGGAGAACCCCTACAAGCCAGAGTGAAACCTTGGCATGGTGGCGAAAGGTGAAGAATGTCTACTTTTGATGTTCCGTATGCATTTTCAGATTCGAGAAAACTCTCAGCTGACATTTTCTTACATGTTCCGTTACCATGATTCAGAGAGTACGTATTGATGGCGTCTCTGTCTTTGTCGAAAGCCCATTCGATACGGAGCCCGGCGTCTCTTGCCCCGATGGACATACCTCCAGCACCGCAGAATGCGTCTGCAAACGTGTAAGCTCGCAGTCCAATGTCTTGCTCCGATACTGATCGTTGAGCCGATGATATATTGAGCGCATGAGCCAAGCTCATGCCAAGATGATATGAATACTTGTGTATAGCAGGGTTGCGCGTGGCTTTCGCAATCCTGTTGCCGTTGGTGTTCGGGGCCAATATGTATCTACCTCCTGCATCTCTGCAACGTTCTTTACCGAGGTTCCTGCTTGTGGCACGCCCAAACTTTTTGGGTCGACGTCGACCGCCATCTGAGCTTTCTCTCAGCGGATCACTGTCAAGCTGGTGCTGAGAAGTGGAGCAATCAGCGGATGTGGTTCCTCCAAGAAAGGGCTCCTGGCTAGACAGCGCTATGAAGGCTTTCGGCTGCTTTCGGCTTCTATCCATAATTGATTTGAAGCTTCTTTCTGGTTGCTTAGCATCCGACTTTGAGAGCTGAGCCACTAATTTCCATTGACAAACTAGAGGCCTTGGATCTATGAACATTCCCATGACTCGAGTTTGGAGGAACGATTCGGAAGCAGACTCTGAGTTGGAGAGGTCTAGATGTCGGATGCGGAGCACATCTTTGCTGTTGCCGGACCTCAGGTACCCTTCTGGCGGGGAATCATGCTCTCCTGCTGCGCAAACCCAGACTAGTTCGCTGCCACCAAATCTCATAGGCAAGTAGTCCTCGAATTCTTCGATAGGTCTAAAGAGATGGCCCTTGAATACCACAGAAGGACTGTTCTCGGCTCTTCCGAATCCGAGCTCCGTGATCCTCAGGAAGCTGCCATCAAGAAGCTCCAAGGTTTCTCCTTTGCTGATGACAGTTCCCACCTCGAGGTCTGTGTTGGCTCCCAGATGATCGTCGTTTAAGGTGACAGATGCTTGGTGAATGTGGATGGTTTTGCGTGGTCGATGACGCTCATCGTCCGATTCATCTTCCTCAGATAGGCTTGGGTGATACTCCGAATCATCATCCTCAGATGTGGCTGGCTGGTGCTCCGGCCAGTCTTCCTCAGATGAGCTTGACTGGCAATCCGATCCGTCTTCATCAGACGAGTTTGGCTGATACTGCAGTCCATCCTCCACAGGCGGAAATCCTGGCATGGCTGCTGATAGCCACTGGATTGTGGATTCTGATATCACTTCCTAGGGGTCAGTTGTCAAGTGCTCTGAATGTTGCCTCGAGATCCCAGGGCTGTGATTGGTTGCTTTCTTTGACGTTGAGTTATAGGGTATAATTAGTCTGTCGCCGCAAAGCTATTCAACTCGGTCGTCGTCACAGACGATGACAGAAATGAGTACAAGAGCAATTGGGATCGATGAACCAGAGTGTATTAACACAGTGAGGCCTGGGAAAGGATGTACAAGTTTTACTTTGTCTCTGCTGAATGAAGAAGGACGACAATGTGCGAGCAGCACGGGGCTATATGAAGGAGGCCTGCTCCTGGGTAGGAGATATGTCCTTCCTTCGAGAAAGACATGTATGAGAAATATGAAGACGCAGAAGCACTGGATGAAAGGAACGGATACAATGGCAGAGACGAGACCGGTCTGTCTTGTGACTCCTGGGTGTTGAGGCTTCAAAGACATCCATATTGGAGGACTCATTCATGTATCGTCGTAGTTAGTAGACATCTGAGAATGAGAAAAGTGCTCGCAGAGCGACATGTCCCACTACAGAGCCAGGCCGTATCCAGAGCTGTCAGTTGGAGCGAGGTTAGTAACCACCGGCTGGGTTCACCGACTTTTTTTAGACTTAAGACTCAGCACCCGAGCGTTGAGACAGTGACCGAACCTGGAGCTTTCGAACAAAGGCCAGAGGTCATGCAAATCACATCCAAGCCTCGCGGCTGAAACACAGTCCTAGCCTCATAGCACTGGGAAAACCAGATAAATCAGTTCCTATTGTTGGTCGCAGATAAAGGGACTACCGATGAATGGTATTCAATTATAGAGTCAAGACAAGTTAGTTGGACTATTGATGGGGTTTAAAGCATCTTGAGAAACATGCGAGAGACATCCAACATCAGGGATGTGCCCAGTGCATTGGCTTTCCCGGTTTATTGGTGAGTTCACGATCCTACGAATCGTGTTCAATCAGGGAATCAAGCCCATTTTCATTGACGTTTACATCTTGAGCAGAATGAGACCTGCCAAATGCGTTAGCGGTTAATGCCATTCTTTGGGGCTGGAGCTGGGACTCGAAACTCATTCAGTCAGGCGGATGTTCAGAAATTTGAACCATATCTCAAGGCTGTTGACGCTCGGGACTCATGGGAATGGGCAGCTCCTATAGAGATTATGGTTATAACTCAGTGGCTCTACAATTCTACAATCCCATACTTTAGGGCCGTAATACTTCGGATAAGTGGACATTGGGCTGCACCAACCGCGCTTTTGTGATCGCTGTTGCTTTGCGACTCAAGGCTGATTCAGAGGTGTAAAATAATTTAAAGAAGGAGAGGGTGTTTTTTTTTTTTTTTTTTTATAAAAATTTTTTTTTTTTTTTTTTTTTTTTTTTTGTTTTGGTTCCCCCCCCTTTTTTTGAAAAAAAAAAAAAAAAAAAAAAAATAAAAATTAAATTTTTTTTTTTTTTTTTTTTTAAAAAAAAAAAAAATTTTTAAAAAAAAAAAAATTTTTTTTTTTTTTTTTTTTTTATAAAAATAATAATGGGTGGGGGGTGGGACACGGTTGGGAGAGGGGTTGGGCACCGGGGGGGGAAGGGAAAAAAAATTTAAAAAAAAAAAAAAAATTTTTTAAAAAAAAAAAAAAATAAATAAAAAAATTTAATTTTTTTTAAAAAAAAATATATTTATAAAAAAATTAATTTTTAAAAAAAAAAAATTTTGGGGGGTTAAAAAAGAAACCATCTTTCTTTAAAAATTTCTACCACTCACCAAATTTATGGAGCTGGAGGAAGCTATTGACACATAAGGTACCACGTTTTTATTACAAGGACGTAAAAACCGTACACTAATCATAATTACTACCGTAAAGACCAGATCCTCCGATTGACGTATTAAATTTGATACGCTTATAAAAAAATGCACCGTTTCAAAAAAGCACCACTAAAATATGACGTATTTGATCCTTCGAAATCATGGTGCATACAAAGCTACCGCCAAAAGGCGGTAAATCTAGTAATTTGGTTAAGGTAGACTGTTAGTGCAAAGTAACCCCCTAAGAGAGCTGGCAATGGATTATGGTGCGTAGGGCGCGCTTTCCGAAAAGAGTATAGCGTGGCATGCGGGGAGAATGTCTTTCGGTCCGCAACAGACAAGGGTGTATGGGGAGGTCAAGTTGATGCTTGTGGGCATTATGTTCTAAGAACTGTGTGCTGCCATGCAGTTGACTTCATATGGCCTCACTTTATCGCAACAATGGAAGACTTTTCTTGTACCGGTCCTGCTGGTTTACATCTTGCTTGTTCATCTCCTCCGAGATCGAAGGGCCAAAAGTCTAGAGAGGAGGTTCAGTCCTGCCGGCAGGGCATCCTTCTGCCGCATGACTACAGATGATGCTCAGGCGATATTGAAGGACTTAACTGAGTTGGAATTCCCTAAGTTCTTCGGATTCTCCATCATCTTTGCGCTTTTCAAGGTAAGAAGCCCAAATATTGTTTTGTGAAACAAAGCTCATAGATGAGGCCAACATTTGCTTACTGTGGAGCCACAGACATACGGAATACCAAGCGTGTCCTCCCTTCTCGTTGCTACTGGGCAGCTTGTAGATGTCGAAACGGCATCCAAACGAATAGCAGACACCGGAGTCCTGCTGTTAGAGTTCGCACTCAACGAGCCAACATCCGAGAGAGCCACCCAAGCAATAGCTCGCATGAACTACTTGCATGCAGGTTATCAAAAGGCTGGAAAGATCACGAACGATGATATGCTGTACACCTTAAGCTTGTTCGCTTTAGAGCCGGCGAGATGGGTTAGAAAGTACGAGTGGCGAAAGTTGACGGAGCTAGAACTTTGTGCTTGCGGAACCTACTGGAAGAGCATGGGCGATGCTATGGATATATCATACTCGATCCTGCCTTCGTCAATACCTGGGTGGAAGGACGGACTACAATGGTTGGACGAGGTGGAAGCATGGAGCTTAAGATATGAGGAGGCATACATGGTCCCTGCTGTTACTAATAAACAGCTAGCTGACTCTCATTTGGAGATTATTTGCATGAATGTTCCAGCTAGATTGCTAAACCCTTGCAAGAAATTGATCTCTGTAATCCTAGGGGAAAGACTACGGACGGCCATGATGTGGGTTTGACCCGTTAGCGAATCTCAGCATAGCTGATCCCATTGCAGGTATCCTGAGTCCCCTCAGGTGTATCACACCATAATTAATGGCGTACTGGGAGTCCGAAAGCTACTGCTCCGTTATCTCGCCCTTCCTCGCCCTGAAATGATGAGGAAGCACTACATTCCCTCGGGACCAGATCAATCCACTGGACGTTACAATGCTGTCGAGTATTTATCCTATCCGTGGTATGTTGAGCCAACTTTCTCAACGCGCTGGGGCCCAAGGTCCTGGATTACTCGCCTTGTGGGTCGCAAATTACCAGGCGATGATGGAAACAAATATCTTCCTGAGGGTTGGACTCATACTGAGATCGGGCCGAAAGCTTTGAGGGGCAAAGGTATCGAATACATGGAAGAGGATCGCAAACGACTAAATTCCCGAAAACGAGGTGGCTGCCCATTTGCGTTGGGCTAAGGACCGCAATCCTTGGGTGAGAAATATTACGAAGCAACTTTGCATCCGCTGGTCTTTGGATATACTATACTCAATGCTTGCTTGGACCCGCCTCCTTCTGATGGGTGTTGTCTGTTTGGGGTTACCACCCATTGGGAAAGCCGCCACCACGAGCATTCTTATGATCGACAAGATGCTACAACTGTTTAATGCTCTTGCCTGAGACAGTATGCGTTCCAGCATGATAGCAAATGGAGTCGCAAGCGCTTTATCCATTAAATTCAACTAAATACAGCACGACGAGAAAGCCCCTCGCCAATGAGTAGAATACCGAGTATGCAAGCGCGGACTCCTTTTGTGTGTGTCACGTTAGCGCTTGCGATCCACTTCAGGCTAGCGTCCTACGGGCTTCGTCCTATCACTGAACGCCCCACGTCTCCATCTGGAAATTCCACAGCTCAGCCTCATCAAAAGCAATTTTTTATTTCTGTCATCGACTTCAGGAAATGCTCCGCTGGTTATCAGAGGAGACATGCTTCAGACTACTTTATTGTCTTTTGTCGGCTCCATGTATAGGACACGCACAGTATGGCCAATCTGACTTATATACCCACACTTCTTGCATCTGTACAGAGCTACAATGCCTCGAAGAATGGCGACCGAGTCATGAAAGGCTGGGTGGATTCGCCGAACCAGCGTGGAACCATCGATATAATCTGGAGTTGCATCACAACTCTAGCCATATGCTGTTGGGTTATGTTGCACCTCAACGTTCCGGCCAAGAACGATAATCTCTGGACTTTGTTTCTTCGAAGGGCAAGGTGGCTCATGCTTGCACTCCTGTCACCCGAGCTGGTCATGCTTTTCGCGTGTGGGCAATGGGCTTCAGCCCAAAGGTCCGTTGCTGACATGCATTCCTTGGGCTACCAAAATTGGACAATGATACACGCATTCTACGCCGACATGGGAGGCTTTTTGCTCCATCCGCCAGACTGTAAATCGTTCCCTATCACTGCAAAGCAGGTCCATTACCTTGTCCAGCAACGCTATCTACCAGTGCCAAAAATCACAGGGAAAGAGATCTGGGACAAGAGCAAAGCAGACATGTTCGCGAAGACTGTCGCAGGCTTCCAGGCAGCCTGGCTTGTGGCGCAAGTCATAGCACGTGGGATCAAGCACCTCTCGGTCACACTCCTGGAATTGTCCACAGTAGCTCTGATTACCTGTACTGGAGCGGCGCTGTTTTTCTGGTTCAACAAACCCTTGAACGTCGAGACACCCACGAATCTTAAGCTCGAATTCAGCGTCGCTGAAATCCTTGTGCGGGCAGGAGACACGGCCGAAGCTCCATTCCATGACACACCCCTCGATTTCGTTGAAGGCAACCTATACACTTCGGGTCAAATGCCTTTTGCCAGCTGTTGGGGTGTTCAGGAACGTCCACTTCCACGAATCCCAAACGATCGCGACTCCAGATTGCACAGCTTGCGAATCATCCTCATCGTCGCTGTTCCAACTGCAAGTTTTTCCCTCCTCCACCTTATTGGATGGAACTTCGATTTCCCGACCAGAGAAGAACAGATGATGTGGCGATGGACCTGCATCTCTATGGGTATCATACTGGGAATAGGATGTTTTGCCGAGGCCATCAGTATCGTTTGGGACGGCTACACGACGTCGGCACTTACAAATCTTGGCGGGTATAAGCTACGGTGGCCTAGTAATCTCTTATTCTTTATACCAGGGTTTCTATATATGTCTGCGCGTCTCATTGTCATTGTCGAGATTGTGATAAGTCTCCGTCTGCTTCCACCTGGCTGCTTCGAGGTTGTACAGTGGTCGCAGCTTCTGCCACATTTTTAAACTTTACAAATTACTGTCAACCACGTATCCCTTCGATCGAGTGTAACGTTTGATTTGGGAATGAATCATAGGTTCGTTCAAGGCGAAGCAACCAGAAGGTAACAGATCTATGCCTGATTGGCGAATCCTGGACCAAACAAAGTCTATGCACCTGCCGAATACTCCAGTGACGGAAGCTGCTAGATGCCTCCTTCCACGCCGAGGCAATGCTGTTTTTCATGGTCCCTTTCATCATACTACATAATCCTGTTCTTACCTCTCGTAACCCCCTCCATTGCGCTCCTCTTTGAACCATCCTCCTCTGCCCTACTCTCCGGCCCATGCCCCTGTCCCAGTACCACGGTCGCTCTCTTCTCGAAAGCCTCAATCATCATTCCTGCCACCTTCGGCGCCGCAGCCTGACTCAACGCGCTATACACCGCACTCGCGAAGCGCACCTCCAGAACCAGATTGACCTCCGTCCTCGGCCTACTCGGCGCGCTCGCACTCCCTTCCTGCGGCGTCTTGCCGTCCGGCGGGGCAGGCTTGAACGGGAACTCCCTAAACGTCCACCGCGTCAACAACGACGTGAATATCGACCGGTTCCCCGCCGACTTCTCCGCATCGTCTTCGTGTCCCGGGTCCTCGTAGTAATGCGCCAACCGACCCTTCGGGATCGTCGGCTCCGCGTCTCCGGCCACGGCTTCCAGGACCGTGTGCGGTAGGCAGTAGACGGCGCTGCGGAACAGTTCGTCGTACGGACCGTAGCCGATGCGGAGGTCGGCGGTGCGGGGCCACTCCTTGCGGTGGGCGGCGTCCGGGGCGGAGAGGGAGGTGATGGTGCTCGAGGTGCAGTAGGGGATGAAGTCGGGGTAGGCGGCGATGTCGGCGATGAGCTCGTACAGGGGCGCGGCGTGGTAGGGGAGGATGCGGGAGGCGGTGAGGGTCTGCAGGGGCGTGAGCGGGTTGGAGACGAAGGGTCGGGATGGTCTCGAGGGGGGTTGGGGGTGTGTGGGGGTCGGGCGTGGTTTCGAGAGGGGGGATGCTGGGTGCGGGTGGAGGGCGGGAGAGGGGCGGAGGAGCAGAAGTCTGCGGGTGGCTTTCATGCTGGCGGGGTTGCTTGTGGGTGTCGCGAGGGGGTGGATCTCAGCGATTGGAGCGGTCAGTTTGTATGGAGTGACAGACGAGGCAAGCGATAACTCCGTGGACTCCCCACATACGCATCATGACGTTTCGATTGAGGAAATTCAATTGTTGCCAAGGGTTTACAAAAATCTCGCCTTGTAGGGCTGTGTACAAGGGAATCCTCCCTCCGCCAAAAAAGAAATAACGATTTGCGGAATTTGTTTGTTAAAACTTTGTTTAATCTCAAGTAAATGCTTTATCTTTGTTCTAGTTCAAGTTGTTCTCTTACATGTGTCTCCCTTTCCGTCAAGACGCTCCTCTAGTAAGTGGAGATTGGAATTCGGGTGTCCTTCACTTCCTTTACCACCTTCTCCTCTCCTGCCATCTCCTCCCCCATCATCAAGACCCTCACATCAACACCAGAACGTTTAGCAGCTCCCGTAGGCTTAACGAGACCCATGTCCCCCCTCTTCAAACTAAATCGCCAGCCCATCAATAGTATCGGCACAGAAGTTATCCATATTCATCGCGTCCTCTGATCTTAGAGTAGCATCTGCCTAGCCTGGCGGTATCTTAGATGCGTATCTCGTCCGCAGAAAGGGCTGTTTCGAGCACTTTCTCGGCTGCTTTTGTTTCCTCGTCGGCTGAGCCAGGGCCGTCGCTGGTGATACCCTTCATTTTTTCGAGGACAGCGTCACGCTTTTCAGCAGGTGCATGTGGGAATGCTTGGAAACAGAAGTCGACCGTCTTGGAGAGCTCGTCCTGGGTAAATTTGGTCCTCGCATCTGCTGTTCCTTGGACAGCTAGAAATCAAGGGTAACACAATCACGTCGAATCTTCTGTGAAGAGGGCATACTTGGTCTGAAAAACGCGAAGGCTCTGTTCAAATCCCATCTCATCCATGTCACTCAAAACAGGCTCGTCCTGTGCCTTTATTTGCTTCAGGGCGCTTGAAACAACAAGCAGGAACCGAGTTTATTGTTCGGCGACTTTCTTCGAATACCATTCCGCAGCGGCGCGTTCATTGAGGTCACCTTTCTTAGCCGCACAGATCGTCACGGCAGCTGAGAGATCACTCGCCAGCGCTGAATGAACCCGGGAAGAGAAGCATGGGTCAATGAAGCAACCTGCGTTGCCGACGATAGGCACAAACGGATTGGCATAGGTAGAGGCGCTCGCTATAGGACCAATCTCCTCCAGACTCCTCGATGTCTGAGACGAGTTCGGCACGGAATGGCTTTAAAGTATTTTATTTCAAGGTCGGCACTCAACGTCTTGCATCGCGCTAGTAGTGGCCCTAACCGTAAGGTAGCTCCCAGACGTCGGCCATGAGAAGCGGGACGGGTTTTGCTCGTTACGACTAGACCAAAAGGTGATCACTAGTAGTCCGTCACTATGGTAAACAGTAACTTATACTACCGTAGTTGTAGGCTTGAAAGCGTACGACCGCTTTCCCACACACATCTCCATGTAGGGATCTGGAGGATCTCTAAAGTACCTTGCTTTACCTTAGTACTAATAAGCCCTATAAATAGGGCTTCATTCAAACGCAAATCCTGCACATTGTCTAGGCACGCCAAACCCTTCATGCGAGGCGACATCTGTCAATATGACATCTTGCAGAAGTTTCAGTTGATGCACCCTTGCTATGCTAGTTGCATATGCAGGACTTCCGGCTTGACATCTCATCAATAAGAAAGATTTCGGCTTGAATTTACTTGTAATCGGACTCCTAGAGACATGCCCCCCACACTAACTCCAAAATGGCCTGGTTTGCACCCTGATTTCCTGCACATGATCACATGGTACATAGCCATCTGCACACTGTATGGACTATGGAGAATGGGAGTTGTGCAGCATGACAGCCCGACTTTAATGTAAATTGTGTGACTTTGCTGATTCACTGTCCTATGGGACGCGCTTACTGCATTACCTTACCTTACCTTATTAACCACTGTACTCTGTAATACTGCACTCAGTCTCTTAGGTACTGAGAAGCTCGGATGGAAACTCGCTTCTAGATTACACCGAAAACACCGAGGGACCCTGCATTAAAGTACCAGATTAACCTTAAAACTCCTAACCCCGACCGAAGACTCCGTCCGGCCGAGTCTGGAACCCGAATTCTCTCTTTAATCTCTGTAAACCTATAATACCCTCCAGCACGTTCTCAAGCATCTTCTTAAGAATCCTCCGAATACTGCATGCAGCTTTTCCCTTACAACAATGGCCGAAACCAACCCTCAACTTGCTCACACTGGTCATGATTCCCAAGTCTCTGTAGAAGGCTTGGAGAAAAACAGTGACCAGCAGTCGAAGGAACTTTCTGACGCCGAGCTTGAAGATGCAGAAAAGGCCGGCAAGCCAACACCGAATCCCTTGACGGATCCCAAATCTTTTCCGGAAGGGGGTGCAAAAGCATGGCTCACCGTCGCTGGCGCTTCTGCCTGTCTCTTCGTATCCTTTGGCTGGATCAATTGTGTCGGGGTCTTCCAGCAATACTATCAGACGCATCAGCTCAAAGAGTACACTACATCTGACGTCTCCTGGATCCCCGCCCTACAAAGTAGGTCATTCTCGTCATATCATCCAATCTTTCTGACATTGCTAGTTTTCTTCATGCTCTTTGGTGGTTCATTCGTTGGCAGAATCTACGATCAATACGGGCCCCGCTACCTTTTACTGGTCGGCACCTTTTTGCACGTCTTTGGCTTGATGATGACGAGCATTTCATCAAAATACTATCAACTCCTCCTCAGCCAAGCCATCTGCTCTCCTATCGGAGCATCCATGGTCTTCTATCCCGCGTTTACTTGTGTAAGTTCCCACTGTGATTGCTCGATTGGCCATTCGCTCAAATGTTTCTAGGCATCAACGTGGTTCTTTGAGAAGCGAGGCGCTGCTCTTGGCCTAGTCGTAGCTGGATCTTCGCTAGGCGGCGTCATTTTCCCCATTATGATTATCCATCTGATTCCAGAAGTTGGCTTTGGCTGGACGTTGCGTATCTGTGCTTTCCTGATATTGGCGCTGCTCACTTTCGCAAATCTGACCGTGCGCTCGAGAATTCCCCCAATGAAGCGCCCATTCAGCTTAATGGCTTTCATCCGTCCTCTGAAGGTGCCGAGTTTCTCGCTTTTGACCGCGGCAGTCTTCTTCTTCTACTGTGAGTCATTTGTTGCCTGATCTTCCTCACAGCAGCTAATCTTCCTAGGGGGCATGTTCGTACCCTTCACGTTCATCGTCGTGGAGGCGCAATCGCACGGCATGTCTCTGCGTCTTGCCAACTACCTCGTTCCGATTTTGAATGCCGCAAGGTTAGTGCTTTCCCGCATTAAGTTAGCACGCGCTACTAACTTATCTTGCCCAGTATAATTGGACGCACTGTTCCTAATGCTATTGCCGATAAGGTTGGTCGTTTCAATGTCATGGTCGTTATGAGCAGTTTCACGACCATCCTCATTCTTGCACTATGGCTGCCAGCAACCGGTAACGCCGCCATTATCGTCTTCGCCGCATTGTTCGGTATTGCTTCAGGTGCTGGTATTGGCCTCACTCCGGCACTCTGCGCACAAGTTTCGCCCATTCAAGAAATCGGCATTCGTACGGGCACCATCTTCACGATTGCAGCTTTTGCAGCATTGACCGGCTCACCAATTGGAGGTCAGATCATCGGTGATACCCATGATGGCTCATTCCGATACGCTAAAGTCTTTGGGGGTGTGAGCTGTGCCATCGCCACGGCCCTTTTCATCATAACGAGGATTAATCTTGCCGGGTTTAAGATGACAAAAATTTGAGCAGATTCCCTATCAAGAGATCCGTCAATCCACAGGGCGCATCCAAAGAAGCAGTTGACGGTATCCTAATATGGGTTGGGGTGGCTCGACCGCCCGGTGAGGACTTTACTGCGACTTCGCTATCGCTGTAGCCATGTCAATGCGTCGCTGCCTCTGTCTCTGCCCTTGTCCATCCTCTTCCCAGTTCGCTGGGGATAGGTGTGGATATCCGGCTTTCTTATTAGAGTTAATTTCGCCTGTCAGGTGTACCGATGCCTCCGCCACAACACCTGAATGTCTTGTGGATCTCGCCAAGTACAAAAACCGGCAACAGCCGGGTCGACGCTGGGCAGGGCAATAATACACTAATGGGATGTCGATGGCGTCCTTTACAGAGGAATGCTTACAAGCGCGGCGTCGATGGCTTACGATCTTTGATCAATTATAATTGTATGCCCGGCCATGCCCGGGATGGTTATCCCAGCCAAAAATGCTGCGTTGATATAGATATATGAAGGATGGCAAAGAGCAGGATAGGACTATCAACAAGTCTTAGCTAATCCTGTCAAGGTCGATTTGTATCACTTTAATGCGCTTTGAAACTAGCACATAACGCCTCGCTTTCGTTTTCTTAATGTCTCGATGGTCTCTGCTTCTATACCACCCGACTCCGCTCCGCTCATCGGGCTTGCGCTGGCATTCTTTTGTATCGTCTGTGAAGGTCGTCACGGAAGAATTAGGGCGTGAGAATTTCAGCAACTGTGCCCACTGTTTTCGTAACAAGGCAGCATGAAAGAAAAATATATAATAGTAGTAAATCGTCGAGACATCACACCGCTTCCACATGAATCATTGGATCGGTTTTCTCATCCCACTTCTCCGCGACCACGGCCTGCGCATGTCCATCGTTGCGTCTGTCCTGGATGATGCGATCGGTCTCTCGTCTCTTGGCGGTAGCGGGGCCCCTTTGACTGAAAAGAATGTCCATTTCCTCCAGCAACAGGCCCTTGGTTTCCGGGAAGAAGAGGTAGATGAAGACGATGCCGACGACGAGGGAGGTGCCGAAGAGCAGAAAGGTGCCGTAGGTGATGTTGGTCATCATGTAAGGGGTCGAGTAGACGATGATGAACTGGGCGAGCCACTGGGAACACGTGGTGAAGACTAGGCAGACGGAGCGGATGGCGGTGGGGAAGACTTCGGAGCTATGTGTTGTACGAAGGCAGTCAGCAGGGGGAAGCTTTTGGGGGAAGGGAGCGCTGTGGCCGGGTCGCCCCGCGAAGGATCGATCGTGCGAGAATGTGCATTTGTTGCTCACCAGAAGACCCAAGGCACGCCGTTCCACGACAGCGCGTAAAAGAAGGCAAAGAGATAGACCATGAGGATCGCCATGTAAGCACCGCCATCCTTCGGCACATGCTCGGATGTAAACGAATGTGACTGGGCGGTGTAGCCGCCCAGATAGTACATGGCGACGATGCCTCCACACGACCCGATCAGCATCGCTCGGCGTCGTCCCAGGCGGTCGATGAGAAAAAGCATGAGGATCAGGGTCGTGGTTGCTTTGACGAGGCCGAAGACGCCTGTGGCGAGCAGCGAGACGTCGGTTCCGCTGAAACCGATGGCCGCGAAGATAGCCGGCGAGTAGTAGTTCAGTGCATTGATGCCGGACATGTTCTGGAGCAGCATCAAGGCCATGCCGATAAGCAGACGTTGTCGGTTCCCGGGGAGGGTGAAGGCCTGCTGGACCTTGGCCCAAACGGATCGATTGGCTCCCAAGCTGTTCTCGGCCTCGATCTGACGCTGTGCGGTATTAATTTCCCAGGAAATATATTCATGGTCCAACGGGAGGTGTCTCAGTCTCGATAGGTTTCGTCGAGCTTGATCCGCTTTGCCTGCTTTGACGAGCCAGCGAGGGGACTCGGGTTGAAAAAACATCAGGATGACAAGAAGGCTAGCGGGGACGACTTGGAAGCTGAACGGGATCTGCCATTGCTTGTCGAGGGTCTTTGGGACGTGAAGGCTGACTCCATAGTTCATCCAGAAACCTAGACGAGGTTTAGATCAGATCCAGAAGTTCGATAATCTCTAGAAGGCTCTTACCAATGACTTGAGAAACTTGGAGGAAGCACTCGAAGAGGCCGACTAGGCGGCCTCTGATGGCAGGAGGTGAGGACTCGGAGATGTAAACCGGGATGATCAAGGAGGATGCACCGACAGCGAGTCCTATCAATCATACGTAAGTCCTCCAAGTTCAAGGTGAGTATGTTGCAAGTCCAAAATTGTTGACGGCATACCTGTGAGGACGCGTCCGGCATAGATCGCACCGACGTGACCGCTAGAGGCTAGCTGCGCGATGGCCCCCAAATTGAACAAAAGTCCGCACAAGAGCAGCGTTAGTCGTCGGCCAAATTTTTCCGTTACGGGATACACCAAGATGGCGCCGAAGAAGGCTCCAGCCTGGAAAGTGCTGACAATGTTGGCTTTCAGGTTGGCAAGTTTGGTCCCATGGGCAGATTCCAGGCCAAAGCGCTTTTGGAAGGAGGGTAGCGTCAATGCGCCGCCGATGAAGGCTGAATCGTATCCAAACATGGCGGCTCCCATCGACGAGGAACAGGCGAGGGCGTATATACGCCAGTTGTACACTTGGCGAGGCGCCTGATTGGCCGAGGCATCTTGCGAGTAGAATAAACCTTTCATAGTCACCAAAAGGTACGATCTGGGCCGGTTATGTGTCGAAACAGGGGGACACCGCAATCACGAAGGTGTGCTGGATGGAAGCCAACGTGTCCTGGCCGTCCAAAAGCCCCACCTCTGACGTCCTCGAGATCCCCGCCAATTTCCTCCCTGCAGGTGATATCATCGTGCAGGATCTGCAAGAGGCCGACTTGGGTTTCCACGAGGAGCCCGTGGTCCGCTTTGCGTACGAAAAATTTGTGCTTCAGCACGCACGGCGACACCTGTGAGCAGGCCTGGGACATTGTCGCCCAAGTTGACAGACCAAACTTTTGGCAGGTGCCTCGACACCTTCAACGCCGCGGGCGCGCGAATGGGCCGATCCCACTTCCGAAGACGACAAATGATTCCTGACGCAGACACGGTGCTGAAGCGGAGTTTGAAGGAGCTCAAGCGCACCATTGACCTGAAAAAGGTCTGTCTTTATGTCCAAGTCGTCGATGCTGAAAGACTGCGTGCGCCTTGGCCATCCGGTAAGGGTCGATGATGCCTTGGTCGCGGAATGCGCTGGTGTATGCGTTCGAGGAGCCAGGCTACTTGAATCATTGTTGTCTTTCAAGCCATTACCGAGCCGAGGCCTGGGTTATGAAGGTTGGATATCGGCCGAGTTGTTTTCGCGGACGATGAGCGATCCGCTACCGTCCGTGCCCCAAGAGCACGCTCGTGGAGAAAGAGAGTCGTGGGACAACGATGGGGTGGGGTGCAGTAGCCCTTGGAAAACCAAAGCATTGCGACGGCGTGGCCAGGTAGGTAGGGTTGCCGATGGCGTTCTCTTTTTGTCTGTGTTGTACCCTTGGATATATCAATCGAGTTCAAGTGATGCGAATCGAGTTGAACTTACTTATCGAGAATGTATGCTTGGATATACACAACGTATGTTAATTGCAGAAGGAAATGCTTAATGAGGACTCGAAGACATGACAAGGGAAGGAGAACGCCGGTGCTGCTAATAATTGTGTTCAGGTTTCTTGGTGTGTAGAACACAGAGACAAAACGGATGATGGAATTGGTTGCCATTATCCCTCTTCCTAGCCCTTACTTTCATCTGCACGACATATATTACAGCCCGTCGGTATTCTCATGCGTCACTTTCAATGCCTGCTTGATAACCTCTCTCGCCTCCGGCACAGGGAATTCATCACTTGGCTTCTCCATCCACAGTGATTGCTGGGCAATGCCTTGATAGATCATTGCCTCGGTCCCCGGCAGCACATTCCACCCATTTTGCCGTGCAAGTAAGTAGAATGCGGTGATCGGGTTTGGGTGATAGGCCATCTCCAGCACATGACCCTTCTCTGGTCTCCGCAGAAACGTCAACGCAACATCCCTCGCTAAAATCTCGCCCCTCTCCTTAGGCGGAAGATCCGGCACACATCCTACAACCAACATTGGCGTTTCAAGCTCCGCCGCCGCTTCTATCGTTTGCACATGCACCAAATCTCCCGCAAATCCAGGAACCGTCTCGAAGTGAGCGATGACCGCGTGGACCTCGGATTCTAAACGATTGACCAGATAAATACGGCTCGAGCCCATCCACCTCCATAATGAGTAGACCGCGGCGCGGCATGCACCACCTCCGCCAATGATCAAAGCAGGTCGGCCTTCGCTCTGTGCGCGTATGCCTGGAATGTTCTGTAGGAAGGCTTCTCGTACGCCGATGCAATCTGTGTTGGTTCCAATATAGCGAGTTGAGCCGTCCGCGCCACGACGCAGGAAGACGGTATTGATGGCGCCTATCGCGCGGGCTTCGTGGGTTAGGTCGTCAACATGTTGGACGAAGGTGACTTTGTGGGGCATGGTGATGGCGGATCCGATGCAGTCAGCGGCTTTAAGCTTAGACAAGAAGTCGGCGGCTGAAAGAGACTCGAAGAGCGTGTAGGTCCATGGCACAGAGAGCTCTTTAAACAGGGTGGATTGAACCAAGGGGGCTAAGGAGTGGGCGATTGGGTAGCCGAAGAGATATGTTTTGAAGGACTTGGAGGCGACGGATTGTGGGTTCAATGTTGAAAAACCATACCTGTAAGAATCGAGGAGAGTGTTTGGCTCGAGAGTGTTTGGCTCGACTGCTGCCATGGTTTGCTGCATTTTATGTCACTGCGTGTAGAGAATGTGATTCTGAATCCGGCCGCGCATAATCCCTACAACGGGTGTTATGGCTCAGTTCCTCCATCCTAGGAAAGGCTCGACAAGCTGTCTTTGGTTCCCAGCTCTCCTCCAAGCGTTGGTGGAGGGGGAGGTACAACATAACGTAGATCGTACGACATCGGACATAGTGCCGATTGCCGCCGTTTCGCAAGAATATTAGGCGCGGCTGCCTTTGGGCCGGTCCGCCGCGCAGCAGATTTCTCGCCTTAAATGTAAAGTATGTTGTAGGGCTCATGCCTGCACAGTATTAAAAATTTCGAGGTTCGCTCTCGCAAGATCAACACTCACTCGCCTCTCTAAAAGAGGAGATCTTAAGTACACCCCGGCCAGAAACAAGTGCATCCAGCAGTTTTAGCCTATGGCTTTGTGCATCAGCTTCTCGGGACATATCGAGGCTGCCTAATTCAGTGCACAGTTTGTAACATCTGATTAGGTTTCCCTAAAGTCTTGTCCTTTTCCTCTTGCTCTGATGCTCTCGTAAAGCAAAGGATACCGAGATCATTTTACACACAGCGCGGTGGAAGCAAAAAAGTCTGCGACGTAGAATCAGACAATGGCAGCCTCCAGTCAGGATCCTCCTCCGGATATCTCCTCGCTTTCAATGAACCCTACGATGGAATCATCAGTTCAAAGCATACCCTTACAAACTCCCACCGAGCTTCCTTCGCACCGCTCTCACAATCTGACCAACAATCTCAAACGCAGCGACCCTTTCAAATTCGGCTCCCGCTACCTCGAACCTACAGACGACGTCTTCGAGTTCAACGCCTGGGACCACGTAGTTCCTGACTCTGCCTACCATACCCACTGCGAAGCCCAGTACACTTTCCAACGTGCCTCTCCGGTCTCGGACTTCGACAAAGCCCGCTTCAATAACAATCCCGAGAAATGGTGGAACCAATTTTATTCAAACAACACATCTAATTTCTTCAAGGATCGGAAATGGCTCCATCAGGAGTTTCCTATCCTTTCAAAGCTGACTGCAAAAGATGCAGGACCGAGCACCATCCTGGAGGTGGGAGCTGGGGCGGGGAATACGGCGTTTCCGATTCTAAAAGCGAACGACAATGAGGAACTCATGATTCATGCTTGCGATTTCTCGAAGAAGGCCGTTGAGTTGATTAGAGCTAATGCAGCTTACGACCCTGAGCACATGCAAGCTTCTGTATGGGATATTTCGAGTGAGGACCTCCCACCTGGAGTCCGGGAAGGTAGTGTGGACGTGGTGTTGCTGGTTTTTATCTTCAGTGCGCTGAGTCCGAAACAGTGGGATGCAGCCGTGAGTAATGTATGGAGGGTACTGAAGCCTGGTGGAGAGGTTTGCTTTAGAGACTACGGGAAGGGAGATCTCACTCAGGTGAGGTTCAAGAAGGGGAGGTTGTTGGAGGATAATTTCTATATCAGGGGAGACGGGACGAGGGTGTATTTCTTCGAAGAACTTGAATTGAAGAGGATATGGGGAGGCACGGGAACCGTAAACCGAGAGATAGGAGCCAACGGCGAAGATGGATCAGTTAGCAGCGGTACGGCAAGAGACGAGCAGCCCAAGGATACAGATGAGGTCTGTACTGGTGACGAAGTGATTCCGGATAGGGCGCTCGGAGTGTTTGGAACCGAACATACCCCTTCACCAACCCCAAAGAGCACATTTGAGATTGTGAGTTTGGGTGTGGACAGAAGGATGCTTGTCAATCGCCAGAAGCAATTGAAGATGTACCGATGTTGGATGCAAGGCCAATTCAAGAAGCCATACGGTACTGCTCTAGATTGAGGATAGTCGGACTGCATTTTGATGGACGAAACGCGACTATGTACAATCATTCTCGCATGCTTCGCACAGCAAGGGGCGCATCCATCTCGTGACCCAAAGGTCAAAAGAGAATACGTCGAGGCAAAATATGTACAGGAAGATTGGTTATTTGCGACATCTTGTGCTGAACCCGCCAAGAAACTGCTTTAGGCTTCAATAGCTGACAAGACCTTGTACGAACGTCGCCGCTGCAGGAGTATCGACAACGTACTCAAGGTGATAAGTGTCGACAACAGGAAGATCGTCGCAGATGAAATCATCGTTGAAGCAGTAAGTCATGACTTTGCTTGAATCCACGTTCGGGAAGGGACGTCCTTTGAATGGATCTCCAAACACCACCTATTGCTGCAGGTCAATATCGGATCCCTAGTCATTAGCCAAAGTTCGACTTACCACAGCCGCAATTTGCGCCGCTACCTCCTCGCTCACCATAGCTTCTCCTAAATGAACCTCCATTGCCCCTTGGCTATACCCGCTCAATACGATTTGCGTATCCGGACAGTTGCTCGCTGCTTGGTTCAGCAGATCTGCAGTTGTTTGCGCTCCTCCAGGATCACCGCCAATCAGATAACCCGCAATGGTAGCAGCATAATCTACTCCTTGCACGGCGATGTTGTCTGCTCCGATTAAGTCGTCGAGATCGTTGAAGAAGGGCGGGCCAACCAATTCGCCAACGTTGCCAAGCTCGATCGTACCTCTCGCAAAAATGACGGTGATAGGTTTGCAACCAACGCCGGCGACACTAGTCAGCTCGTTGCGCTCAACGTCCCAGTCATCCTGACGTTTAGTAATGGTTGTGCTGGCGGTGCCCGTCTCCTCGAAGCGTCGGGCATGGGCCATGTTGATCGCGATGGCGCGGACGCTTGATGCCAGTATGGCCAAACAAAAGAAGAGGCGCTTCATGTTGGAAGAGCTTGCCTGCGGCGATTGCAGATGCTGGGTCTTGAGAAGATGTTGACGAAGGGATATCTGAGGGTTGGAAACCTTGACCATGCCGGACTCCTCTTATAAGATGAGAATCCAGGGGCACGCTTCTGGCAGCCCGTGCCTGGCCCCGCTTTTGCCATGGCGAGATCAATCAAAATCATTCGACCCAAGGGCGGAGACATCAAAAGCTTCACAGTATGCATCAACTGTGAAGCAGCAAAAAGTCACGGGCAACGTGACAGGCGAGGTCTCCAGCAATGGAAGGAGAGAATGAGCCGCCGAATAGGAGGAAAGTGGCCTAGGCTTGGAGCCGGCTTTGAGCCCATTCAGGGTTGGATGAAATGTTTAAACTGCGTCACAATTGAAGAGGCAATAGGATGGCTGGCATCGCAAGCGCGTGGAACTCGAGGCGCCCCCACCTTTCCAACTATAACTTTTAGGGGTATGCGGGGTCTGAGTGGCGCCAAGAGATCTGCAAATCGTGGTCGCGTGAACGTTAATCTCACCAGAGCGTCAAATCATCACAAAGTCGAGGGTATTCACCAAGAAAGTGGGGGAAGGGAGGCGAATGGCTATTGCCGATAAGTTCAGCGTGGCGACAAGGAGGTCTTTCGGCCGTTTTCAGAGGCAAGCAAAGCTCAAGCATTGGCGGAATTGAAATCAATTGATCTTCGACATATGAAATGCGCCGCACGGAGACAGAGTTGTCATGAGATTAAATGTCTTGCAAAAGCCGAGGCAGAGGCGTCAACGAATTGAAAATGAAGGAAATGCAGGGATGGAGAAGCTGGATATCTTTCCAGAAAGAGACAACGCCGACGGTGTCGGTTGACTGGTTATCGTGAGGACATCCGTGCAGCATACTTGGTCGGCTAGACCTACCAGTCGACATGCTTGGAGCTAGATCCGCAAATGGGCGGTAATGCGTTTAGCAAGATGTCAGTTTTTTTGTTTTTTTTTTGGGTTTAAGTGGGATTTATAATGATAATAGAACTTATGTAGGACGGAGGTGAATATGTCTTTGTAGTATTTTTATATGTTGTTATGTGGTATATTAGTGGTTTGTTTATTTCGTGTAGTTAATATTTTATATATTTTTATAGCAGTTACGCATTTTTTAGTTCACAGCATATTATTAGACTGATAGCACGAGCAGCTTATTTAGAATAAAAAATACAAAAGAAAAAGGCTTAAGAGATTGAAAAGGGAGATTTATTTATAAGTCGTAAACGTAATAGAGCTATTGCGAAGATAGAATAACGATTAGCTGCGATATATTAAATAATAATATAAAATAACCTTACAAAAGCTAAAAATATTAGAGATAGTTTAATCGCGGATAGTGAGGCTTTACTAACGCTATGTGTTTTTTTTATTTTTAATTTTTTTTAGCGCGAGCTCAGGAACAAATGCCAGTACTCTAAAGTATAAGGCGATTAGCGAATATTTTTTTTTTTTTTATTTTTTTTTTTTATATTTTTTAAAATTACAGACGCCGCTCTCTGCTTGTTTAATATTGACTGGACCGCAGAGAGCTTCTAAGTCTTCTTACTCGTACTAGGGTTTGGACAGTCCACTTTAGTATTGACGACTCAATGTTTGCAGTCGTAGCTATTGGAGAGCCTATAGGTAGATAGCTATCACGCATATTTCGCTTATCGCACCCTGACTGAAGGCCGTCGTCAACATCAGAACACCGACGACGCCCGAGCAGACTAAGATATGGACCCTGAGGAAGCTCGCCTAGATGCTTGGCGTGGGAGCTCTTCTCTAAGTACTCGTGTGGCCGAGAAGTCTATCATCTTGGCAGTCTAGCTTAGATAGATTAGCGCTATAGATCATAGGCATGATTCAGTGTCAAATTGCGGAGGAACGAGATAGTCTGATTGGTGGGTACTCCCGTGCCGGACTGCCAAGATGATAGACTTCTCGGCCACACGAGTAATTTAGGCTTTCAAATAAAAAAAGAATATTTAAATTTAATCTTATAAATATTTAAAGGTAAAGAATTTAAATATCGCTCTTTAAAGTTCGTTTAATAGCCCTAATCAAAAAATAGATATATATTTTTTTTTTAAATTATAGAACGTAATATAGGCTTTTAGATAAAAAAATAATTATTAAATTTAATCTTATAATTCTTTAAAGATATAGAATTCAAATATCGTTTATTAAAGATCGCTTATTAAATTTACTTAATAGCTCTAATTAAAAAAATAAGTATTAATTTAATTTATAAACCTTTACTCGTTTATTAATAATAAAATAAATTTATTATAACTTATATATATTACGATTATATCGCGACGTATATATATAATACGATATTCGATATAATTTAATTCCTCTAATATAAAAAGTATAATTACGCGAGATCGTCGTTTACTTTTGCAAGAAAAATTAACGCTAGACCCTCGAGTACAAACCGGCGCTTATAGAACGACGATTGAGAATTTCGCAGCGACTTACTCTGTACATATTCGCAGAAACAAGGCACAATTCCAGACTGCCACAAAATGAGCAATCAAAGACTACACAACAGCTCTAATAACACCTCAATAAATCATGGCAGCTACAACCGCATAGAGCAGCGGGGTACAGGTCTGGCATCATACATCCTTTACCGGGTACGGAATCAAGTCGGACAAGTTGGAGCGATGGGTCTAACATCATACATCTTTTAGGGGGAACGGAATCGAGTCGGACAATTTGGACGGAGGCACTATAGCTCTACCATTGGCAACGTGAACTCGACGTACCAACATGGCTATGACCATCAGTGTTCGACAACAGCGAGCAACACGTGGACCGCTCAATTCGGCTCTGGTGAGATATCGGACGTGCGCAGAGATAAGAGTGAAAATATTAAGGGCGAGCGTCCTTCATGTTTCAATTGGGAGTGGTTTAAGGACTGGATCAGAAAGAGCGGTCGGTTGGTAACACCCAGCAAGTGGCGCTTACAGAGCTTCATATGAGAGATGGTTGTGCGCTGTGCGTCTCTAGCAGGGAGAACAGGAGCAGGCTTCAAATTTATTATCTTTGCTCATAGTCCCTACCTTTGCAGCCATACGATCAGTGAGAAACGCAGAGCCCTGTAGTCTCTAGCGCATCGTACTTAAAAAGATCTGGTTCAGGAACACGTTTGATATCACGAAGAACGCAACGTAAGGAGAACTTATAGAAAAAAGAAGTCTATATGAGAGAGCTCCTATGATCCTTAAGAGCACGGATCAGAGGCACACGTACCCTTCAGCCAAGGTGCCGGTGCGTTTTATGACATTTGGCTGGACAAAGGCGAGTAACGAGAAAATAGTTGCAAGACAAAGCGTCTCCCTGCAATCTGGCCATAGCTGTACACCTAATTCATAGAGATAGCGAAGACGTTGATCTCCATATTAGATACATTATAACAGCAACAATAGCAAGGCAAACAGGAAGAAAACAAGATGACAGTAATATATTCCTCTGTTCATAGTTATTCGAGTCTTGGTCAACCTGGTTCTCGTCGCCCTCGTTCAAACTGAGGTTTCCGCGGCCCCTTTGCGAGACTTTATTCCGCTTTCCCCGATTTGTAGTATTATTGTTCAAGGGGGACTCGTGGCTTGTCTGGGTCCCCAATGCCCCTGCCTGGGTCCCCATTGCCCCTGCCTGGGATGCTTGGCGTGGGAGCTCTTCTTCGCCCGTAAGCATCTAGGCGTCTCCTTGATTAATGAGCTGGCCTCACCCTGTTACGCGTAGTACATACACGCGCCAACCTGACATGGCGAGTATGTCGCAACATCTTCAGACCCACAAAGCTTACTAAATGATAGCAGTACCCCTCGCTATTGCGGGGCCAGCAGTGCTGGCGGGTGCAGCTTGGCTCAACGCGAAGACCCAGTTCTCCTACGACTTGAGACTGATCAGAGCGCTCGTGAATGCGAACGTCCAGATCGCCCTAGGAGAGAAACGCGATCGTCTGAGCCTTTTCTACAGTCTCGAGCAACATGCGACGATCAAGAGCACAGCGGATCACGCGTTCCTTATGTATCAGGGAAAGACGTGGACGTATAAAGAAGCTTATGACATCGTGCTCAAATATGGAACATGGCTGAAAACCATACACGGGATAGTGCCAAGGGAGGTGGTTGCAATGGACTTCATGAACTCGCCCGTCTTCATCTTTCTATGGCTGGGACTCTGGAGTCTAGGGGCTACACCTGCGTTCATCAACTACAATTTAATTGGAGATCCTTTGCTACATTCTGTCAAGACATCCGCAGCACGGGTAATGTTTGTGGATCAGAAGATCAAGCCACGGTTCACGAAAGAGATCACTGACACGCTTGGATCAGTGAAGGCGCGGGATGGAAAAGGGCCTATACAGACAGTCTTCTTTGATACGACACTGGAAGAGCAGATCATGGGTACGGAGGCGGTTCGAGAGCCAGACTCATCGAGAAGCGCCGTGCGTCTTGACATGGCTATGCTCATCTTCACCAGCGGCACCACGGGTCTACCAAAACCGGCAACCGTTAGCTGGCAAAAAATCGGACTGTTGACGGGCTTCATGCCTTCTTGGTTCAGCTTAACGAAAAGCGATCGATATTATACCTGCATGCCGCTCTACCACTCCTCAGCCGCCCTCCTCGGACTCTGCACCTCATTGGTCGCCGGCAGCACACTGATCCTTGGCCATCGCTTCTCTACCGCGACCTTCTGGAACGAAGTTCGCGAGCACGATGCTACTGCTATTCAATACGTAGGCGAGACATGTCGCTATCTCCTCGCCGCCAAGCCGCAACATGATCCCGTCACAGGCGAGAACCTCGACCGCAAGAATAACGTCACCAAAGCGTTCGGAAATGGTCTCAGGCCAGACGTATGGGATAGGTTTAAGGAGCGCTTCGGCATCGATACCATTGGCGAGTTCTACGGATCTACAGAAGGTGTAAGCGCGACGTGGAATCTCAGCTCGAACAAGTTCTCTAGTGGGGCCATTGGTCGGAATGGCTCTTTGTCGTCGGCGATAGTGAAACACCAACTCGCCATCGTGGAGGTAGATTGGACGACAGAGCTTCCTCTCCGTGATTCCCTGAACCACGACTTCTGTCGACAAGTCAAGACGGGTGCATCGGGGGAATTGGTGTTCAAAGTTGACCCCGCAGACATTCATTCCAAGTTCCAAGGGTACTTCAACAATCCGTCCGCAACAGAGAGTAAGATCTTCCGTGACGTGTTTGTGAAAGGAGACGCATATTGTCGTTCTGGAGACGTTGTACGGTGGGATAGCGAAGGAAGATGGTGGTTCTGCGACCGCATCGGCGACACATTCCGCTGGAAATCCGAGAATGTCTCCACGGCCGAAGTTAGCTCCGTACTCGGTACACACCCGCATATCCACGAGGCCAATGTCTACGGGGTCGAAGTACCCAATCATGACGGGAAAGCGGGCTGTGCCGCGGTTCTATTCGATGCTGAAGATGTCAGTGAGGGGTTGTTGGATAGTGTGGCCAAGCATGCCCGGCGCAGCTTGCCCAAGTATGCGGTGCCGCCTTTTTTGAGGTTAGTCAACGGGCATCAAACGACGGGGAACAATAAGCAGTTAAAGGCCGTGCTGAGAGGCGAGGGAATATCGCCGGATAAGACTGGGGGGTGATAGGGTGTATTGGTTGAAGAGTGGGAGGTATGAGAGGTTCGGGAAGGGAGAGTGGGAGGAACTGAATCAGGGGAGGGTGAGGCTGTGATGGAATGGGGCTGGCGTTGGCAAGGAACTCACTCCTGAAGGCGTCACCAGTGTTATCTTGCACAAGATACCAACATTCACCGGTGATTCCTTGGTGTACTATCAGATCTCTTCGACCATTGACTTTATACTTGAATCTGTATACATCCAATTCTACACATCCTGGTCCTGGAGGCATGACCCAAAACTACTCGCACGTCTGGATCTACCTTTCTACCTCACATGCCTCGACGACACCTTTCTCGGGAAATTCCTCTTACTGTCAATGCTCCTTTTCATCTCATAGCTTCTCACGCTCTCATGGTTCCTTAGGCTCTTGAGGCTCCTTTTGCCCATGGGCATGGAAAAGTTCCCGCTACTCTTGCCCACGACATCAATCAGCTCCGTCGAGGGCACGATGTACGGCTGAACTTTATTACGGGTCTGCGTTCTTTGTTCGTACGCATATGCATACCCAATGAGGCTGGCTTCGCTCCATGCTGCGCCGATGAAGCTGAGTCCGAATCTGTTTTGCTGCCGTCAACTAGTGGGAGACCTAATGCGGTAGCTTCTGAACAGCACTCACGGAATGTTGGGCCCCGTCTCAATCAACGTCCCTCTCATATTCCGCACCACGGTCTCGTTCGCAGGATAGAACCCCAGTGGTACCGTTACGACCGGCGTCCCAATCATGGCCGGCAGCCCGGGCGAGAAATCCGTTGGCAGAATCAACGCGTCAAGGCTGTAGTTCGCCAGCAAGCCGAGGATACCTTGGGGACCAGCTACTTCTAGATTGTTCTGATAGGCGGCCCAGAACAGGGGACTGGTGTTGTTGAAACCGAGTGCTAACGATTCTACGCAGATTTCCGTGTTAGCATTGTTTGGCCGAAGTAGGTAATGGAGTTGCAAGACAGGTCTCTTGAGTAGAAAGGTTCTCTTGCTCCCGAACCGTGTCTTGCGACTCGACTTCATTACCAAATAGGAAGGATTAGCTCCGAAATGTACGTACGATCCCATACTGCGGTGTCGCGGTCAGGGTAATCTTCTTGTGCGAAGTGGTGGGTGAAGTTTTCTACATCGGCGAGGTCGTGCACGTTTTGCGGGTTGTAGGTTAGCATTGAGAGATACTCGCCCGGGAGATCAGAGACGAAGTCGGCGTCAAGGACGATGTTTTCGTTCGAGCCGTTGTTGTACTGGGCGAGTGCGTACGCCGTAATATTGGTGTTGTCGACGATTGTTGCGCCTGCTTTTTTGATGGTCTCGACAGCAGCGTTAAAGGCGACTATGACCGTGTCATCTGGCTCTTCGGTTGGGTCAATCACATTGCGTGGAATACCGATACGCTTTCCGCGTAGGCTGGAGAAGTTGCAGGCGGCGACGTAATCAGGAGGTGTGTCCCATGGTTGAGCCAACGTGTAGTTGTCGTGCGGATCCTTGCCGGCAATGGCTTGAAGGACATAAGCTGCGTCCTTGACGGTCCTTGCTATTGGACCTACGGTGTCTTGGCGTTGACTGATGGGGATGACCAGGGATCGGGAGGTAAGTCCTACGGTGGGCTTGATACCTACGAGATTGCTAACCTCACTGGGGCTCAGAATGCTGCCGTCGGTTTCTGATCCGAGAGCTGCGAATGCAAGACCGATCGCTGAAGAGACGGCGCTGCCGCTGGAACTTCCACTAGGATCTTGGCCTGGGTAATAGACTCCGTAGCATTGACCGCCATAAGCACTCCACCCATTCGTGCTGTTGTCAGATCTGAAATTCGCCCATTGACTCAAGTTCGCTTTTCCTAGGATAACGACGCCTGCAGCTCTCAGTTTGGAAGCTAGTGTCGAATCTCTTGGCACTTTCGCTCCATATAAAGCAAAGGAGCCTGCGGTGTTGTTCATCTTATCGTTCGTTGCAATGTTGTTTTTAATAATGATCGGTACCCCGTGCAGGGGTCCTCTGGTAGTGCCATTTGCTCGCTCTGCATCCAATCCTGCAGCAATGCTAACAGCGTCCGGGTTAACCTCGGTGACGCAATTGAGGGTTCCGTTGACCTCATTGATCCTTGCAATGTATGCCTGCACGCTGTCAGTTGCGACATAATTTCAATGTTCAAACCAGGTGCATGCATTGACGAGATCAACGCTTGTAAATTCACCAGCCTCAAGCCCAGTCTCGAGCTCTTCTAAGGTGACCTCTATCAATGCTGGGAACCCTCCTAATGCTGAAGAGAAAGAAGATTTTAGTTTGAGTTGTGTAAATATAAGGGGAGACGAGACGCCTCACAAGTCGAATTGGGACATGTCTGTCCGTACACCAGAGTCAACAACAAACAGCAGAGCAAAGATGTGAGAGAGAAGCGTAGAGACATCCTGCTATTCTTCCAGACAGAGCAAGATATTTTAGGGTTAAGGAGACAGAAACGCGAGCATACTGAGAGACCGGCACGGGGTTATGTATATATTTTCCCTTGTAGATAACGAGAATCGAGCAATGCAGGTATTCGCACTGGAGCTTCTCCACCCTTTCCGTCTTTGGAAGTTCAGAAGCCGGTGAGAACGTCATCACAGCATTTACCGCTGAAGAAGGGAGGACTTCAGAGTCGAGGTGATTACTTGCTAGTGGTAAGATAAGGCTGTGGAGTCCCAGGATATTTCCCAAAGAGGAAGCTCGATGACTTACGCTTAATTATACCCCGCATCACGTGGGGCGTTAACGTATGCTTAGTCAGCTCAGCACTCCAATTTTAATTTTACTTCATCTGACAGCATCACCTTTTGTCACGCGTCTCCTCAAGTCATCCATCATGGCAGGGAACTCTTTCGCTGACGGTGGACTTCGGTGTAGCTTTGTGGATCCGTACGCCGTCGATCTCCGCTTAGAATGGAATCCCCACCCTCGGGACAGGGGAGAAGCTATACAGGAGCGTTGGTGGGACTGGATGGATAGAAGAGAGAGTGACACAGTATCGGAAAGCGTCCAGCGGTACAAGAGGGAGCATGCCCTCGAATCTGCCAAAAAATGCGCTGAACGATATGCGCGACCTGGCGAACTACCACGGCGGCAGAGTCATATTGGACGCTGAAGACCCTGGGGAACATGCCTCCGGCCATTCATTTTGGTGGGCCAGAGCAGAATATTACAGATTGGAGCATGAGAAGCTCCAGGAGGATGATTATCATCGGGCCAGTAGGTCAGTGACACCAGGAGTGGCCTACCCAGGTGTGCCTTGGTATACCGAACTCGATCGCGCCAAGTGTGAAGCAGGAAATGTAGCTCGAATGCTAGCCGATTTCCCTGCTGGCAAGGCTTTATTAGAGGCTGAAGATCACGGGAATTTGACCAAGGACGGCGACTACTGGTGGAGCCTAGAGAATTTTCAGAAACCTCCACCTGAGGTTGAGGATCACGGATCCTGCATACTGGCGGAACAAAGAGAAACTTTACAGTGCCCAACTCAAGGTCGAGTTGCAGAGGACGAAACTCGAACGCGCCAAACGCTCCGCAGACTCGAGAGCCCGAGACTTGGCCACTTTCCCTGCCGGCAAGGCCTTGTTAGATGCTGAAGACCACGGGGACTGTGTGGTGGACCCTGGATATTGGTGGAACAAGAAGAAGTATTATGAGGCTGAATACGATAAGCTTCAGGAAGAGTTTTGGGAGCGATGGAAACGTACACATCTAGACGGCGGAGAGACTCCTCTTGAGTCTCTAGAATGCGGAGAATCGCCTCCTGAGGCTCTAAATGCCTCCAGACCAAAGACAAGAGCACGGAAGTCGTCAGCGCCCAGAGAGCGTCCCAGCGCCAGAGTCACTAGGAGTACCACACAGCGAGGGAAAGAGACAGACCGACCACTGTTGGGGTCCACCGCGAGCAGTCCAAATTCGGATGCGGGTACCAAGAAGACAAAGGATGCACGCTCTATCGAGCGCCGCCAAAGCAAGAACAAATACCGACGGCAGAATGCACACGTGGCAGAGAGAAAGCCACCGCCACCGTCCCCGTCCCAAGCCTGCTCTGTTGACCAGAGACCATACAATGGCTACGCGACCCCCAGATCCGACGAATCAAGAACACGACGGTCAACGATCAAGGAGCTGTGCAAGGGCTCAACACAACAAAGACGTCACAAGGTTACAGACAAAATTTCGGACGGGGAACAGAAGAAGAAGTCGTATTCGCAATCGCAAAATCCTTACGTGACTCCGAGCTCCCCAGATTTCTCCACAGTAAGAGCACGACAACGTCGTAAACGCAAGGATATCGCACGGCAGAAACGTCGCCTGGATTGGGATAGTACTTACCTCGAGTCCAGGGCAGTATCACAGCCAACCTCTTCGCGTTTACGCAGCAGCACGGGTATTCACGGAAAGAGGAAACTCTGACATTGGCTAATGAGAGAGGCACGCGACGCCGTCGCCGTCGTCAAAAGTTTGCAACTGGTTTCTAGGATGCTTTTCGTATGATGTTGGCTTGGACGAAGAGGTTCCAGAGATAGACCATGGTGGCTCGATTCGATAACGAGATGGTAAATGCAGAGTAGCTGGGGTGCGAACATTGGTGTCTCAGTAACCGGGCGTTTTTGTCCTGTGTATACATGTCACCCGCAAAGCTGGGGTATTCAGCCTGGGTGCACAGCCAGGCTTCTTATCCTCCAGGTTTTAGTTTGCAGGCTTGTCGCGACACTCTGGTGTCAACTTCCAACATGGACGAATCCTGTGCAAGCATCTCAAACTGGAGCAGGAGCTGAAATCGCTGATAGACTACGGGTTGGAAGTTCAGCGTGACGACTGCAGCAAGACCGCGGAACAGGTTTATGACTATATCACGGAGGTTTGGCGCCGCCCTACATTTGAACATCAACGTATTGACGCATGCTAGTTAGAGATTTCCTACCTTTTTCACGATCGACGTGCTTCCTCAGCCGGTCACGGTCCAAAAGCTCGATTTGAGACTCAATGTGAATCACACTTGTCAAGCGACCAATCAGCTGAAAGACAAAATCCTCAGAATTAGGGAAGAGTATAGGGGGGGTAATAATATCGTATTAGATGCCGAGCAGTACCACCAGAGTATATGTGTGGACCTCTGGATTGCGGTAGAATTATGTCGGAGGTACGGTCTAGCTGAGTTAGAGGAGAAACTACGTAACTTGAAAGGTGTCCCGCAGGAGCCAGTAAAGAAACCGGAGCTTTCAGAGCCAGTAAAAGAGCCAGAGCTTTCAGAATTCATCGAAATCAAGGATTTTCCCAGCCCTATCATGGTTCGAATGTCAGACTTTAGAATCAACGTCTCCCACATCGCCAAACTTACTGGCCGTTTAAGAGCGGCACTAGCGAACTTCAGAAATAGGTTGAGTTCTGAGGCTTACGAGGATTTGCGGGGAAATAGGAAGCGTTAGGGTACGTATTTGGATTTCGATGTTGGAATAGAGCAGTGTCGAGAATACGGACTACCTGAGCTGGAGAAGCGACTCTATAGCTTGAAACATACTTCGGAAGGACCGCTATTAGAAGCAGGAGCCAGGTGATATTCGACCCCGATCCTCGGAATTGAATATAATCTCGGCGCGGAATGAGAGCAGTCAGTCCAGGCGCATCTGGAACCGAGAGGATAACGTTATATCTCGCGAACCTTGTCCGATACAACGAGACCCTTAATTGGTGCCATTAATCCGTTGTGTAAAAGGACGCGATACAAGTCACCTCTACCGGAGGCCAAAGAGGGTAAGGTTCCCTTACAAATCCCCCGGAATACAAACCCTACTAACATATATATTCGCACAGAGTGCCAATGTTCAACATCTACTGCGCCTCCAATGGACCTCCCCCCCAGCGCCACCCAGCCTACGATAACATGAGCGCCGAAGAAGCAATGGCGTTGCGGAATGGGAGCTAAGCTGGGGTTCCAGTCAAGGGCGTAAAGGCAAAATATCAGTTGGCGGTTATGAAGGAGTCGCCGTTGAGGGTGATTGTGGGGGCAGAGGTGTATAAGGCGATTATGGCAAAGATCGAGGCGTATAAGGAGAGTGATAGGAGGTTTGCGAGGCTGGATAATAGTACTGATGTTGAGGGTGTAAGGCTTTTTGAGATGGCTGGGTTTTATGTGTTTGAGTAGCTATACTGAGGTAATGCGGGTAGTATATATAAGCATTGTATGTACATAGCGAGATAGAGTAGATCTATCCTGCGTTCTCCTGATGTTTAGCCTGTTACACACGCTCTTTGATACCAAGGGAGCCAATATATTTCCCCTGCTCACAAGCTCTAGATCGAGCACGCCATGAATGACTTGGCCCGGATAATAGGTCGGCGCTGTTCCCCTGATCGTCAACCGGTACGAAGACTGGAGTGTGGCTGACCCATACTGATCGGACGCGGTGTCTCTGGACTTGAATGGCTGGTTCTCGTGGGCTCTAACTCGTACAGGTACTTTCGAGAGTAGATCTCAAGAGATGCGGAATGTGAGAGACGTGTAGCTTGAGGTGGCCGTGGAGAGGGTAATTAGCGCCTCATCGGTTCGTAGATAATGCAAGCTATAATATCAGTAAACAAACGACAAGACGGGGGAGTGCTACTGAGGCTGAAGTTTGCTAAGATCGCTGCGCCGGCATCTCCAATGGTCTGTCCACCTAGCGCGGAAAGATAGTTTGAATAAGGCTGAAGGATCACCCGGAGTTAACAGTAAAGAGTCTCCCACATACAGAATTTTATGATAAAAGACCCGGTGATATCGCAAAAATATCATTCGTTAGAGCTGACGAGTCGACCACAGCAAGCTAATCGAAGTCGTCGGTGTGGTACCACTCAATCCTCATAGTATCCAAGAAACATCTACCCTGCTATTGCTATGAGACAGCCGTCAGGCTTCTGGATGGGCAATGGATGGCGTCAGTGCCGCAGCAAGTGTTGTTGCTCTTGTTGAGACATCTTTGAAGGTCGTATCTCTTTGCGCGGAGTACTATTCCCATGTCAAAAATGCCAAAAAGGATGCCGATCGATTGTGTCTGGAAGTTAGGGCCTGAAAGCACCACGGACGTCGACGGAAGATGCCAGGATATTGTGCGGCCAACTGCTCGGAGGGGTGATCTTCAGCGCTTTCAGCGACCAAGCTCGGGCAGGAATATGGACTAGATTACAGATGTTGGATAGTCTCGTCCCTTCCATCTTCACCTTCTTCAAGGACGTCCACTATTTGGAGGCGTTGGCAGGCTGCATGACTCGGTCAACCAGGCTTTTGCCTAGGGACACTGTATCCACAGCGCTCGCAGGAGCCTTTTCCGATACAACCGAAAGAACGGATAGAGCTGTCCTCCCAAATTGCAGAGTCCAGCTTTACGTCCTACCCGGCGCAGTCGGTCGATCCAGTGGACTTGGGTCTTCGACAGCTATATGCCTACGCCATGCGCCATTACTCTCAAATGCCCAAAAGTCCCAAACCCTCCAGGCTCCAGCCCACCGATCCGTATCAAAGCCGTCTTCCAATTGCAAGATAGTCGCGAAGAAATCTATACTGGGATCATGTTCGAATACCTGCCCGCGAAAATCGCAACAAAAACAGCTGTGATAGCTACCACGATATCGGATGCTTCACCGGTGATTGTGTCCAACTACAACGGTGTTAGTGTCCGGCAGGCCGATTGCGGTAAGCTGACTTGAAGGACACTGTAGCTCGGCCCTGACACTGTGTAGGCTACCGGTATCTTCTTCCGGTGAAGGTTGCTGACGAGCCTTACGTGTGGGAAGCGTATGTTCATCCAGCCCAGCTTCAGTTCGCGACTAACGCATGCTGTTAGGGGAAGGGCAACTTCGGCGGCGCTAATGTAGCATCTTTCTATGACACACAGTGCACCCGCACTGATGTGTCGTAGGCCTTTTCAACCGCTTCAGATATCCACTTTAGGTACCTTTCAGGACGGAGGTTTAAAGCACAACAATCCGGTTAGGGTTCGCACTCTGGAATTACCCATGCTTCCTACAGCCAGGTTATAAACTAACGACAAGATCGAGCGTGGAACTACTCTGTATCATCTTCCTGTCACTGCCCCCTTTATGTACTCTAGCCATCTATTCAGGAGAGGTTGTCTTTTGGCCCTCATCCTCTAGCTGCTGACGCGCCTTGAGCAAACACCCCGCCTCACCATCCAAGTGCACCTGCCATTTCTTCTGCCGAGCCATTTTGCATATCAATCGCCACGCCTCCTGGGTGAGCATAGCTTCACTAACCTCATTCCCAAAGATAAGATGCAACTTCTTCAGCCCCGTGGCCCTGTTCGTAATGCGCGGATTCCAGCGCGCAAGGTGGAGAGTATGGCAACGCACTGCAGGCGGCGTCATATGGAGGTCATGAGAAAGTGGTGACGATGCTGCTCGACAACGGAGCTGATGTCAGCGCGCAAGGTGGAGAGTTTCCTGTCCCTTGCCGATTGCATTTTCGTTGTGATAGGGCCCCTCTTACGCTGGAGAGATTGTCTTTGCTCAGTGTCTGAGTACACCAGTTTCACGATGGAGCCTTGCAGTCGTACCGTATCTCCCTTGCACGGAATTGTCTCATCGTGGAGCCACAATTTGTGTGCTGTCCGCCCATCGGAGATTTTCACCCTTCCCGAGACATCATCTTATGCAACCAACCGTATTATTTCCGACAAGCTCCGTTCTGATTGGAAGACTCGTAAGGTCGTCGGAACACATGCGAAGGGCTGTGCAAGGTCTTTGGCAGAGGAGTGGAAGGTTGTGGCCAGCGTAGTGGAATGGTTGATGCCTGGGAACTGTACGAGTGCTGCTTAACATGTGATACATACAGCAACTCATGAAGTCTCGTACATGGAATCTTGAATGGTTGCGGTGCGGACGTCTACACTGCTCACGATGGTCGACGCACGAATTTCAATCCCGGAGCTTACCGATGTGTGATTTTGGTATTTCTTGGCGGATCACGTGGAGTTTTGGTAACCAGAAGTGACAGATTACGTAAGATATTGCCAGCTTAAATATCTGGATCAAGCTAATCTCAACAGCTCTTTGATGCTTGATTTTGATGTCAAGCTGGATTTAGGGGAGCAAGATCGGTGTCTGTCCAAGCTTTCGTATGCGGACGGGGCCAACTTCGATTCATATGAGCGGCAAAATGAGCCTTACTGTCTTTCAGACACCCGTATTGCTATTCTTTGCCAGATCATGAAATGGAGTGCCGACCCAAGGAGCATCCATCTACGCTGACGAGCATGAACAATCTCCCGATTGGTGGGCGGGATTTGAAGAAGAGTGATTGTTTTTGCAGTGCTCATTATCCATCAGAATAGCTCAGCTGAAAACTGGGAAACTGAAGTGCCGACCACCCCGGCCGATACCTTAGCAATGGGGAGGCCAAGTTTCAATTCGAGCGGCACATTGCTGAAATGAGTCTCGCGTGCAAGCTTTCTGGGACTCAGCTGCGAAGATATCGTTAGATGTGCGACACAAGCCCTGCGAAAGTCACAGATGGCCAACCTCCCATATTGCCAATCAGTAATGCAACGCTCGCTGATTCGAGTGATTTAAAGGCACGGACGTCCGCTCTGATGGGAAATTTCACCAGCTTGCAACAAAGACGTATAAGGAGCGCGCGTCTCTCATAAGTCAAGGGTCTAAACAGAACGCAACGATTGTTTCAAACGCCACTCCGACTACGAAATATATTCACTCGTCAGTGCTTTACCACCTAACATATTTCCCACCTTGCGCCTTGACATCAGCCCCTTTATCGAGCAGTATCTGTACCACTTTGTCATAACCTCCTGATGACGCTGCCTGCAGAGCGTTGCCATAGTCTCCACCTTGAGCGTTGACATCAGCTCCGTTGTCGAGCAGCATCGTCACCACTTTCTCATGACCTCCATATGACGCCGCCTGCAGAGCGTTGCCATAGTCTCCACCTTGAGCGTTGACATCAGCCCCTTTCTCAAGCAGTATCTGTACCACTTTGTCATAACCTCCTGATGACGCTGCCTGCAGAGCGTTGCCATAGCAATCCACCTTGAGCGTTGACATCAGCCCCTTTGTCGAGCAACATCTGTACCACTTTGATCATAACCTCCTGATGACGCTGCCTCGCAGAGCGGTGCCATACTCTCCACCTTGCGCCTTGATATCAGCCCCTTTATCGAGCAGCATCTGCACTCATTTGATCATGACCTCCTAATAACGCTGCCTGCAGAGCGCTGCCATAGTCTTCACCTTGCGCCTTGACATCAGCCCCTTTATCGAGCAGCATCTGCACCACTTTCTTATGACCTCCTTCTGACGCTGCGTAGAGAGCGTTGCTAAAGCTCTTCACCCTGAGCGCTGACATCAGCCCCTTTATTCGAGGAACATCTGCACTACTTTCTTATGACCTCCTTCTGACGCTGCGTAGAGAGCGTTGCCAAAGCTTTCACCCTGAGCTGACATCAGCCTCTTTATCCAGGAGCATCTGCACCACTTTCTCATAACCTCCTTCGTGACGCTGCGTAGAGAGCGTTGCCAAAATCACCCTGAGCGTTGACAATCAGCCTCTTTATTCAGCAGCATCTGCACCACTTTCTCATGACCTTCTTGTGACGCTGCGTAGAGAGCATTGCCATAATATTCACCCTGAATATTAATATCAACCTCTTTGTCTTAAGGAGCATCTGCACCACTTTCTCATAACCTCCTCGTGACGCTACGCAGCAGAGAGCGTTACCATAATATCCATTCTGAGCGTCAAAATCAGCCTCTTTGTCCAGCAGCATCTGCACCACTTTCTCATAACCTCTTTGTGACGCTGCACATAGAGCGTTATCATAAAGTCCACCTTGAGTGTTGATATTGATATCAGCCCCTTTGTCCAGCAGCATCTGCACCACTTTCTCATGACCTCCTTCTGACGCTGCGCAGAGAGCGTTGGCAAAGCCTTCACCCTGAGCCCCGATATCAGCCCCTTTATTTAAGAAAGTTTCAGCGACGTCTTTCAGTCCAAGCAGAGACGCTATTCCCAGGCTATTCCACTGCGCAGGATATTAGGTAAGCCTCACCACAGTATGTGTCGAACCAGTCACTTCTTTGCGGTAGTGATATATCGCATAGTTTTGCAGCGCCACATGAATCTTTGACTCGTTCGCTATCCTGTGAAACATAATGAA